>NC_142649.1:44556287-44707500 GCF_055504915.1 Nelumbo nucifera
TCTTTCTCAAAGAATTGATGTCAAGATCGAATCTTGACTTCTCCCACAACTGGAGATCGAACTGGCAAACAGGGTGACAAGAACAGGGAGGCGGCAAGAGAGTATTCGTAGGGTGCAGAGTTCTCTCTTCTTGATTTCAGTACTGAAGAAAATCTGATGTGTGTCTTCTAAAGGCTGCTGCCCCCTTCTTCTTTTGTTAACCTAAAAGATCAACTCCTAATCCCATTAGGAGCTGCTTATCCAAATCATATTTGGATCAGCCTTCTCTTCAGGTGATAAGGATAAACCCTTATCTTATCTGCAGATTAGATTATCTTTCTCCTAATCTCATTAGGAGGTTTCTAGATCTGAATCACATTCAGATCTGGACTCTCTGAGTGGATAGGGTCAATACCCTATCCTATCTGCTAATCCATCTCAGAATTCCCCCCATTATTAACTATATAAATAGCCCAGTTCGAAATGGGCTTTAGACCCATTAAGCTTATGTACTCACTTAACCTTCCTAACTGCTGCCCAGTTGGGCTTCCTTGTATGGCGTGGGACCCAAGCATTGATCTACATATCAGCCACAAGGGTTCGGCCCAGCCTTTGTTACAAGGCCTGGCCAAATACACTATTGAGGACAGTGCACCCCCTGAAACCCATCAAATGGGCTCTATGGGCCCAACACTTACCCTAAGTGGTCCCTGGGCCAAGCCACCTTATAACACCCAGGGACTATGGGCAAATGCAAGATTACCCCATCAGGTATTATCCTCAACGGTCTTACACTTAACCTCTCAGCCCATAATGATCATACACTGCCCGACAAGAGAGAATCTCTCCCTCGGCTACAAGGAACAGTGTTGCACTCTCTACTTATATGGATCCCGGGAATTAGAACCTTCATGCAAACATTTTATAAACCATAATATATATACTTTTATATCTCATATAAAATATACTTTGCAAAACAAATCTTAACGGTTGAAATCGGCTGCCGGCAGTCTTGGTTTCCATCAGTGAGAGTGCAGCCCCGATCATTACCTTTGTCCAACAAAGGGGCTAATCCTGTCACTAAGATCACCCACTCAGATGAATTCTCGGACTGTCCCAACATATCCAGGTTTTGACCCCCGCTAAGGATCTCACGAATTGGTACATCAAAGACAGCCCAATCCAACACCTAGTGCAGTATCATAATCGAGTCTAGGGGTCGGGTGTAACTTTCCAGTTTTGCCCATCAATCTCCAAGGTCCAGGGCAATACTGGAAATCTGGTCCTGTTCATAGATTCAATTAATCGTACACTGTATGTGCCTAGGGTCTCACTTTGGTAGCTGAGACATGCCACCCCAACCGACTTGGTGGCACTACAGTGTCAGCCTTGTCAGGATAGGTCTCTCCAAACCGACCCATTGGCTGTGAACATTCTAAACTAACACAAGTCTCATTAAGTGTCCAGTTTAAGGGTATTACACAGAAACATACCAAGGGAACATGAATCAAATATGCACTTTTATTCATTTACAATAAACTCATAAAGTACATCATTCTGATTGAAGCTAAGGGCATACAAAACTGTCTAATAGACCCCTGTTTGCTGCTTTTCCAGCAAACAGCATACGATCCTATCGTGAAAACATACTCAGATGTAAACTTTCTATCATCTGGATCCGACTGGAAATCGACATCAGTATACCCTTGGATCTGTAGTGAGCTATCATCGAATACCAGACAAAACTCTTTTGTCCTTCGAAGGTACTTAAGTATATTTTTCACAGCGGTCCAGTGCTCCTATCTTGGGTTGGCCTAGAATCTGATTAGCACACACTGCCTGAGCAATGTCAGGACAAGTGCACAGCATGGCATACATGATGTTTCCTACGGCTGAGGCTTAGGGAACGTCCTTTATGCCCTCAATCTCCTCAGAAGTCTTAGGAGACATTTTCTTGGAGAGAGTGACTCCGTGCCTGAAGGGAGCATTTCCTTTTTTAGAGTTCTCCATGCTGTATTTCTTGACTATTTTGTCAATGTAAGCAGATTGGGATAATCCTATTATCCTCTTCGATCTATCTCTATAGAGTTGAAGACCCAATATATAGGAGGCTTCTCCAAGATCTTTCATGGAGAATTGCTGTGAAAGCCATACTTTCACCATAGTCAACAATCCTATATCATTCCCAATGAGTAGAATGTCGTCTACATACAGAACCAGAAACGTAACCATGTCCCCACTAGACTTCCTGTAAACACAAGGCTCATCTGGGTTTTGCTCAAAGTCAAACTTTTTGACAGTAGAGTCAAACCGAATGTTCCAACTCCTAGAAGCTTCTTAAGTCCATATATGAATCTATTTAACTTACATACCATGTGTTCCTGACCCGCAGCTATGAAACCTTGCGGTTGCTGCATATAGATATCTTCAGTAAGATCTTCATTCAGGAACACAGTTTTGACATCCATTTACCAAATCTCGTAGTCATGGTATGCTGCTACAGCTAGCAGGACCCTAATGGATTTAAGCATGGCCACGGGCGAAAAGGTTTCCTCATAATCGATGCCTTCTTTCTGAGTATACCCTTTCACCACCAAATGAGCTTTGTAGGTCTCAACCTTACCATCGGGGCCCTTCTTCCTCTTATAGATCCATTTGCAGCCAATTGCTTTTACCCTGGGGGCGGATCTACTAGAGTCCAAACTCCATTGGTCTTCATTGAGTTTATCTCAGCTCTCATGGCATCTATCCACTTCAAGGAATCTATGTCTAACATAGCTTCCGCATAAGTCACGAAATCCTCCTCACTAGTCATGGCTTCCACTAGGTAACTATCCTGGTCATAGCCAAAACGGATTGGTGGCCTGGATACCCGGGTAGATCTTCTAGGTTGGTCAATACCTGGAACATGTGGGACACCTCCCACTACTCCTGAGCTCTCCTCATCAAGAACTATTTCCTGATGATGGTTGTTCAGGATATATTCATCCTCCAAGAAATGGGCATTCCGACTGTAGAACACCTTCTGCTCACTTGGGTCATAGAATACGTAACCCACAGAGCCTCTAGGGTGGCCTACGAATAGGAAACGACTGGTCTTGGATTCCAACTTGTCCGCACTCGTTCTTTTAACGTGCGCTGGACAACCCCAAATCTTCAAGTGTCTGACACTTGGTTTCTTTCCGGTCCAAAGTTCGTATGGAGTATTCGGAACCGATTTGGTTGGAACCCGATTCAGCACGTATATCATAGTCTCTAATGTATATCCCTAAAAGGATGTGGGTAACTCTGAGTGTACGAGAAGGGATTGGACCATATCTAATAAGGTCCTATTCCTCCTCTCTGAAACACCGTTAAGCTGTGGTGTAGCAGGAGGAGCCAACTATGATACTATCCCGTTGACCTTCAAGTAGTCCCTGAATTTGTCAGAGAGATATTCACCACCACGATCTGATCGAAGGGCCTTAATTTCTCTCCCTAACTGTTTCTCGATCTCTTGTCTGAACTCCTTGAACTTTCTAAAGGATTCAGACTTATGTCTCATTAGGTATATGTAACCGTACCGAGAAGTACACATGTTGGTTACGAGTTCTGACACTCAGGGGACCACATACATCAGTATGTATAAGGTCAAGCGTGCCCATACATCTTTTAGGCTTACCGTTAAATGGTCGTTTCGTCATCTTACCTTGAAGACAAGGCTTACAAGTGGGAAGATCTTCTATAGTTAGAAAATCCAAAGGACCATCCTTTACCAACCTTGTGATACGATCAATACTGACATGGCCAATTCGGTAATGCCACAGACACGTGGGATTAACTGTATCATGGGTTCTTTTCTTGGGGATATCAGCCGACGTAATTTCGGCTATGTTAGTTTCTAGAGAATGATGTAGAACATAGAGACCATTCTCCAGTTCCCCGTATGCGATAAATTTGTTGTTTCTTTTGATAGTAATCGTATTACTAAAGAAGATAGAATATCCATCCGCATAGTTTTGAGACAGAAATCAAAATTTTTCTTAAATTCTGTACAAAAAGACAATCTTTGAGTACAGTAGTTCCTTCTCTAAAAGTTAATTCTATGGTTCCTATGGCCGCAGCTGCAACACTTGCAGAAGTCCCCAAGTAAAGTGTCACCTCTCCTTCACTCAACCTTCTACTTACCTTGAACCCCTGCAGTGAGTTACATGCATGACTTCTGCTTACCTTGAACCCCTGTAGTGAGTTACACGCATGACTTCTGCTTACCTTGAACCCCTGCAGTGAGTTACATGCATGACTTCTGCTTACCTTGAACCCCTGTAGTGAGTTACACGCATGAGTTGATGCCCCGGAGTCAATACACCAGGATGCAGAAGCTACCAACAAAATGGTTTCTATGACACAAGATTCGAAATTACCTTTCTTGGATTCCAGGTATTGAGGATAGTTCATCTTCTAGTGGCCGGTCTGATGGCAGAAGTGGCAGGCATCGGATGCCTTGTCTTTCCTCTATTTCTTGGGTTTGGTGGCCTTCTTCTGGGGCTTTCTCTTTGCCCTCCTCTTCTTGCCCTTCATGCCAGCTTCAACAAGCATGGCTAGGGGCTCATCCTTCTTTATTAGTTCTTTGGCCCTCTGCAACATATTGTGGAGTTCCTGAACGCCATCACCTTCCTAAACACCTAGATAAATCCTCCTCCATTTTTTAGATCCAAAATGACCATTTTACCCTTCCATCAAGAAAAATCCCAATTCGATGACCTACATTGCTCAGCATACTCCAAATCAGGATTTCTCACTTTGGCATACCTCTTGAAGCCATCAAACCCCATCATTGTCCTTTTCGATCACCTTAGAACCCCCTTGGAAAATCTTGTTACAAAATTCCCCATTCTACCCTTTTATCTACGAAGATTCTAATTCGTGTGATCTCGTTGTTTGAGATAAACCCTAACATCTTGAGTTTTAGTCCCAACCCTTGAGTTCTGCACTTCATACCCCTTTGAATTTACTCTTTCGTTCTAAAACCCCCTACACATTTTCTTTTAGGTCCTCTCACACTTTTAGAAATTATCTAGAGCCTCCCAATAACCCTAGATGTAATCTTAGCCATAGATCTAAGCCCATCACTCTCTCTTCACCCTATAATTGGCCCAACCTTTAGAAAACACCACAAAACCCTAATCTCTAAAACCCTAGTCACCCTCCTCTCCATTACCTCTCAAAATTTCAGTCAAACAAGTTTGAATTTGAATTTTAAATTAGGAGCTCCCCATCTTAGATCGTTAGTAAGGGAGACAAATGGAAGAAAATTAAGGAAGATTGTCTAGCCATTTATGAAAGAGAAGGAGGCCGAGCCTAGACAAGGAATCTAGGTTCGCCCCAAGCAAGAAAAAAGGAAAAATTAAGAAAAACTCTAGCAACATCCTATCCTTTATATTAGGACAAAACAATCTTAACCCTCTATCCTTTCAAACCTCTATAATCTAAAACCCTAATCTTTTCCACTCAAACCCTAAAACCCTAACCAAAGCCCAACTAAACCCAACCAATCTAGTCCTAATCAAACTAAACTAGGAGCCCAACCCCAATTCGGTTTAAAGAAAAATCCAAGAAAAATAAAATAAAAAAGAGAAAAAAAACCTAGACTAAAAAACCCAAACACCGAACAAACCCTAGGGACTCTCTCACACATTCTCTTCTCTCCCTCAACACTCTCTCCATTCTCTCACACTCTCTCCTCTCCCTCAAGCTCTCACCTGAATCGAACCCTCTCCTCTACACCTCCTCCCAACAGACCCATTTGCCACACCTAAGAAAGAGAAGAGCTTTAATTTAAAATTTAAAATTTAAATATGTTTGACCAAATTTTAAGAGGGAAATAGAGAGGGGCGGTTAGGAATTTTGTTTTAAGGTTTTAAGTAGTGTTAAGGATTGGGACAATCCTAGGGGACAACCTTTCTTAAAATGCTCTGTCTTGTCTCCCTTATTTATTTTCTAAAAAGAGAACAACTTTAATTTAAAATTCAAAATTCAAAATTCAAAATTGAAATTTAAAAATACTTAACTAAATTTTAAGAGGGAAATAGGGATGAGACAGGTATGGCTTTTCTCTTTATGGTTTTAGGGATTGTTAAGTAAGGATTATGATGATATTGGGGGTCCTTAGAAAGAGGGGAACTTTAATTTAAAATTTAAATATTTTGACTGATTTTTAAAAGGAAATAAAAAGAGAGGGCGATTATTGTTTTTAATTTAGAGTTTTGGGGAGTATTAAATAAAAATCAAGATGATTTTAGGGTTAAGAAACAAAGGATGTTCAAAACAAGACTTGACCTTGTTAAAGATCGTACCTAGACCTTATTTTTTTCTCACTAAAAAAGGATCCACATCATGGGTACAATTGAGTCCCCCTTTTATAACCATCCAAAAAACATGCGGGTAAGTACATAAGGGGGGTGGTTCTATTAACATAAGTGTTTTTAAGCCTTGCTCTCTTTGTAAGTTCATGAGTTAGCTTAACTACTTCCCTGTTTACAAAAAGCAAATTTACATTTTCAAAAAGTAATAATAATTCAAGTATGTGATCATACATTGCTTGAAGATCCCAGGTGATGTTTTTATCAGTTCCTCCTAGCTTCAAAAGAACTTCTTTTGCATCTGATAGAAAAAAACCTACTTTGTAGCTCATACAAAAAAAAAATTATGTAAGCCTCTTATTATTGCCCAGAGCTCAGTTGCTGCTAATGATCATGCTATGCACGGCTGTCCTTCTTCAATGAGAAGAGGAGATTTATGTGATACCTAGACCCTATTAAATGTTATAAATACATAATGGTATTGTTATATAAAATACGTTATGATCTTATAAGGTCATATGAGGTATTGTTAGGTTTTATAGAGTCTTATAACATTATATCATATTATAAAGCAATATCTTTATTGATTTTATAAAAATAATAATAAGATATATCATATCTTTATAGATATTTAACTTTTAGATTTGACGTTTAATAAGGTTATAAATTTAATGTTTTATGTATAAAGTATCAATATAACTTTATAAGACCTTTAAATATCTAAATGTCATATTTAGATATGGACCTTTGAATATGACATTTAATAGAGTCTTATAATGTCAGATACAACCACATTAAAACTGCCAGTAGCCAATTTCAACCGTTGAGATTTGTTTTGCAAAATATATTTTATATGAGATATAAAAGTATATATATTATGGTTTCCAAAATGTTTGCAAAAGGTTTTAATTCCCAAGATCCATATAAGTAGAGAGTGCAACACTGTTCCTTGCAATCGAGGGAGATGTCCTCTCTTGTCGGGCAGTGTATGATCATTAAGGACTGAGAGGTTAAGTGTAAGACCATTGAGGATAATACCTGATGGGATAATCTTGCATCTGCCCACAGTCCCTGGGTGTTACAAGGTGGCTTGGCCCAGGGACCACTTAGGGTAAGTGTTGGGCCCATAGAGCCCATTTGATGGGTTTCAGGGGGTGCACTGTCCTTAACAGTGTATTCGGCCAGGCTTTGCAACAAAGGCTGGGCCGAACCCATGTGGCGGATGTGTATATAAATGCTTGGGTCCCACGCCATACAAGGAAGCCCAACTGGGCAGCAGTTAGGAAAGTTAAGTGAGTACATAAGCTTAATGGGTCTAAAGCCCATTTCGAACTGGGCTATTTATTTAGTTAATAATGGGGGAATTCTGAGAGAAATTAGCAGGTAGGATAGAGTCTTGACCCTATCCACTCAGAGAGTCTAGATCTGAATGTGATTCAAATCTAGATGCCTCCTAATGAGATTAGGAGAAAACTAATCAAATCTACAGATAAGATAAGGGTTTATCCTTATCACCTGAAGAGAAGGCTGATCCAAATATGATTTGGATAGCTGATCTTTTAGGTTAACAAAAGAAGAAGGGGGCGGCAGCCTTAGGAAGAGACATCAGATTTTCTTTAGTGCTGAAATCAAGAAGAGAGAATTCTGCACCCTGCGAATACTCTCTTGCCGCCTCCCTGTTCTTGTCACCCTGTTTGCCCATTCGATCTCCAGTTGTGGGAGAAGTCAAGATTTAATCTTGACATCAGTTCTTTGAGAAAGAATTGATAGGAAGCTGTGCTCACGTGCCATCCTGCTAATTCTTGCGAAGGACAGAGTTCTTGGGGAAGAACACTGCTGATTCTGCTCCATCCTGCACTGTGCCATCTTCAGTGGGAGCGGTCTTTGGATCCTTCCTTAGGTGTGAACAACTCCATTGGGAGATACTACTTCTCCGTATCAGGTATAATTCTCTCCTACTCCTTTTGGTTCAGGCCTAGTTCAATTTAAGGTTCAAGAATGATCCTTGAAAATATGATTTTCTAAATAGGGAATGTGATTCCCAGTTGAAGGGAGAGAAATTTTTTTATTAAATTCGCCCCTTATTCCGCAATCTTTGGGCGTCCATGGGATGGATTTCTCATCCCTTCAGTGGTATCAGAGCCATGGTTCAAATCTTGAACCAATTTGTTTCAGATCTGAACCTGCGGAAATGGGCAGAAGGTGTTCTACCCGATTTGCGCAGATATGGGTATTGGGAAATTTGTTCCCAAATTTAATGAGCGAATAATCTGAAATTAATTTTACATAAATCTGATTATTATTTAGAATTGTTCTTTATGATTTTCTTGATTTATGGGTTGTTCGTACAAAGGGAGATCGAAATCTTGATTTGCGCAGGGAACCTACGTTTTTGTAGTTCTTGAATTATTCTTGGTCTGTAAATAATTTTTTTTTTATTTTCTAGACTCAATGTATAGGTATTCGATCTGATGTAATTATTAATAGAAATAGGATTTCTATTTATTTTATTTTTGGATCAAAGATGGCGACGCAGAAAAGGAGATTTCGCAGATGGGAGAACTGCAATCTGCGATTTGCAGTTTATGAAACTGCAAACTGTGATCTAACCTCTATTTTGCAAGATGGATTGTGCGAACAGACCTGATTGGCTGATTCTTGTTTTTCTTTTATCAGTATTTAATTTTAGATTATTTTCTTGAATTAAAGATTTAATTAAAGATCAAACCCTAGACCCATTCGAACCAAGATTGGTTCAAATTGTTTGGACCGAATCTAGGGTTTAATCAAGGTTGAAAGTCAGCCCTAATTTTCCCACTAATGGGCCTAAGGATTGATGTTTAATTAAATGGTTAATTCGGCCCAACCTGTAAAGGCCCAGTTTTAAAAGGTTAAAACTGCTAAAAGCGCACTTAACATTTAAAGCAATATGGGCTGAACCATTCGGCCCATGTACCTAGATAATATTAATGGTTAATATGAATTCAAAATGGGCTTCAAATGGGCCTTACAAATGGTTAATTGATTGGATCAATTTATCCCTGCATGTGATGTATGAATGTGTGATGTGCTACGTACATGGGCCAAAAGTACTTGGCCCATGCTCAATCGACAGTGGCTCTTGCGCACACCATGGCTGAATGCACATCATTGCCATGATGTCCCTTTTAGTCATTGGATGACCTCCCTCAGTGGTGGGCCCCACACCTCATCGAGAGGTTACGTGCGGAGCCCTAGCCGTTTTAGGCCCACCGAAATCTGGCATTATGAAAGTCAGTGGGAGCCACTTTGGTTTGACCTAAAATTAGAACTAGGGCGTAATTAATTGTTCCCTCCAGCTAATATGAGTGCATGTAATAGGGAGATTCATGTGATGAACTCTCTAAAGGCCTTCCATCATTAGCATGAGGATGGGTCCTTCAGTAATGAGGAAATGTACTAGAAAATGGGCTATCCATTTGCTGTTGGGCTTGTCTAAATGTTTTATTAGATGATAGGGGCGTTATAGACCGATGTGGGAGGGGCTTCACCAGAAAATGGGAACTCTCTCATGGTACCTTGGTGTTCACGAATATGATGGGTAAGCACTCACTGGACAGAAAGGTTTACCTGAAAACGGCTCTGAACCTTGTCTGACAGATGCCAAAGGGAAAACTCATATGATGAGTGGATATGATCCCTCACAAAAGGTGGTGGGGTTTTGCAGCTAAAACAGTTGGCTCCACGCACCCTATACAATTTCCCACATTTCCAGAGATGACCCGTAGTCTCCGTCACTGAGAAAGGAGGGAAATCTCAGCGATGAATAAATGGAGATGGAACGTGGATCCATATCTATGAAAAGAACATGAATCAAATTAGGTTGTGGACTGATGTTTGCTCTTTTATCAGAAAATGGCAAACGGATCATTTGCAAAATTGCTTGATGACAACAAGTTGAAGGGACCAAACTATGCCGACTGGTACAAGAACCTTATGTTGGTCTAAATCTCTGAAAAGTTGGATAAGGTAGCCAAGAATCCTGCCCCGGATCGTCCGGGAGATAGGGCTTCCGAGGCCCAAAGAAGAGAATACCAAGAATGGGAGGAGAAAAACTCCCTTGCCCGCTACTATATTATTGCCTCTTTAGACAATCCTATTCAGAGGCAGTTCGATCAGATCGAACTAGCTAAGGACGTACTGGACAGTCTGAAGACAATGTACGAAGAGCAGAATCGTTCTACTCAACAAAAGGTCTTGAAACAGTTCATGACCGCGCAGATGTCCAAGGGCCAACAGGTTCATGACCATTGTCTTCGGATGATGGGCTATATCAACGAACTGGAGGTTCTTAGATCCGGGCTGGATTCGGTAATACAGATCGATGCTATTCTCAACTCTCTGCCTCCATCCTTTAATCCATTCATCATGAACTACAACATGAACAAGCTGAATGTCAGCTTGCAGGAACTCAGCAATATGTTGCAGAGGGCCGAAGAATTGATTAAAAAGGATGAGCCCATTGCCATGCTTGTTGAAACTGGCAAATCAAGCAAGAAAAGGAAGGCAAAGAGAAAGTCTAGAAGAAGGCTGCAAAACCCAAGAAACAGAGGAAGGACAAGGCATCAGATGCCTGTCATTTTTGCAAGAAGACCGGCCACTGGAAAAGGAACTGTCCTGCCTACCTGGAATCCAAGAAATGTAATTTCGAAACTTGTGTTATAGAAACCAATTTATTAGTAGCTTTTGCGTCCTGGTGTATTGAGTCTAGGGCTTCAACTCATGCATGTAACTCACTGCAGGGGTTCAATGTAAGCAAAAGGCTGAGTGAAGGAGAAGTCACACTCTACTTGGGGACTAATGCAACTGTTGCAGCCGCGGCCATAGGAACCGTGGAGTTACTTTTTAGAGAATGAACAATTGTACTGAAAGATTGTCTTATGTGCAAAATTTAAGGAGAAATTTGATTTCTGTCTCAAAATTGTGCGTAGATGGTTATTCTGTCTTCTTTAGTAATACGATTACTATTAAAAGAAATAACAGATTCATCGCATACGGGGAACTGGAGAACGGTCTCTATGTTCTACATCCTTCTCTAGAAACTAACATAACCGAAACTACGTCGGCTGAAAACCCCAAGAAGAGAGCCCGTGATACAGTTAATCCCACGTGTCTGTGGCATTACCGACTTGGCCACATCGGTGTTAACCGAATCATAAGGTTGGTAAAGGATGGTACTTTGGATTTTCTAACTGTAGAAGATCTTCCCACCTGTGAGCCTTGCCTACAAGGCAAGATGACGAAGCGGCCATTTAACGGTAAGCCTGAAAGATGTACAGGCACACTTGACCTAATACATACTGATGTATGTGGTCCCCTGAGTGTTAGGACACGGAATCAACACGTGTATTTCATCACCTTTACAGATGATTTTTCACGATATGGTTACGTGTATCTAATGAGACACAAGTCTGAATCCTTAGAAAAGTTCAAAGAGTTTAGACAAGAGGTCAAGAAATAGTTAGGCAGAGAAATTAAAGCCCTTCGATCAGATCAAGGTGACGAATTCAGGGACTACTTAAAGGACAATGGGATAGTATCACAGTTAACTCCTCCTGCTACACCACAACTTAACGGTGTTTCAGAGAGGAGGAATAGGACCTTATTGGATATGGTCTGGTCGCTTCTCATACACTCAGAGTTACCCACATCCTTTTGGGGTTACGCATTAGAGACTGCGATCTATGTGCTGAATCAGGTTCCAACCAAATTGGTTCCGAATACTCCATATGAACTTTGGACCAGAAAGAGACCAAGTGTCAGACACTTGAAGATTTGGGGTTGTCCAGCACACGTTAAAAGAACGAGTGCAGACAAGTTGGAATCCAAGACCAGCCGTTGCCTATTTGTAGGCTACCCAAAAGGCTCTGTAGGTTACCTATTCTATGACCCAAGTGAGCAGAAAGTTTTCTGCAGTCGAAATGCGCAATTCTTGGAAACCGACTATATCTTGGACACCCATCGTCAGGAAGTTGTTCTTGATGAGGAGAGCTCAGGAGCACTGGGAGATGTCCCACAAGTTCCAGGTAGTGACCAACCTAGAATATCCACTCGGGTATCCAGGCCACCAGTCCGTTATGGTTATGACCAGGATAGTTACCTGGTGGAAACCTTGACTAATGAGGTGGATCCCGTGACTTACGCGGAAGTTATGTTGGACATAGATTCCCAGAAGTGGGTGGAGGCCATGAGAGCAGAGATGGACTCAATGGAGACCAATGGAGTCTGGACTCTAGTAGATCCGCCCTCCAGGGTAAAAGCAATCGGTCGCAAATGGATTTACAAGAGGAAGAAGGGCCCCGATGGTAAGGTTAAGACCTTCAAAGCTCGTCTGGTGGCGAAATGGTACACTCAGAAAGAGGGCATTGATTATGAGGAAACTTTTTCGCCTGTGGGCATGCTTAAATCCATTTAGGATCCTGCTAGCTGTAGCAGCATACCATGATTATGAGATTTGGCAAATGGATGTCAAAATTACATTCCTGAATGGAGATCTTACTGAAGATATCTATATGCAGCAGCCGCAAGGCTTCATTGCTGCAGGTCAGGAAAACATGGTATGTAAACTTAACAGATCCATTTATGGACTTAAGCAATCTTCTAGAAGTTGGAACATCCGTTTTGACTCTGCTGTCAAATCGTTTGACTTCGAGCAGAATCCGGATGAACCCTGTGTCTATAGGAAATACAGTGGAGATAAGGTTACCTTCTTGGTTCTGTATGTAGATGACATTCTACTCATTGGGAATGATGTAGGAAAGTTAACTACGGTGAAAGTATGGCTATCACAGCAATTCTCCGTAAAAGATCTTGGAGAAGCCTCCTATATACTAGGTCTTCGACTCTATAGAGATAGATTGAAGTGGATAATAGGATTATCCCAATCTACTTACATTGACAAAATAGTCAAAAGATATAGCATGGAAAACTCCAAGAAAGGAAACGTTCCTTTCAGGCATGGAGTCACTCTCTCCAAGAAGATGTCTCCCAAGACTTCTGAGGAGATTGATGGCATGAAAGACGTTCCCTATGCCTCTACCGTAAGGAGCATCATGTATGCCATGCTGTGCACTCGTCTTGACATTGCTCAGGCAGTGAGTGTAGTAAGCAGATTTCAGGCCAACCCAGGGCAGGAGCATTGGACTACTGTGAAAAACATACTTAAGTACCTTCGAAGGACAAAAGAGTTTTGTCTAGTCTTCGACGATAGCTCACTACAGATCCAAGGGTATACAGATGCCGATTTCCAGTCACGTCCAGATGATAGAAAGTCTACATCTGGATATGTTTTCACGATAGGATCGTGTGCTGTTTGCTGGAAAAGCAGCAAACGGGGGTCCATTGCAGACTCCACGACCGAGGCTGAGTACATTGCCGCAAGTGAGGCTGCCAAAGAAGCCGTGTAGATTAAGAAGTTCGTTCATGAGTTGGGAGTAGTTCCGTCCGGCACATCACCCATCCCATTGTTGTGTGACAACAATGGAGTCATTGCTGAGGCTAAGGAGCCACGAGCCCACTCGAAGTCAAAGCACATCGAGAGGAAGTACCACATACTGCGGGACATTGTTGGTAGAGGGGACATCCTGATTCAGAAGGTAGCGTCAGCGGAAAATGTAGCAGACCCATTGACGAAGCCACTATCACAGAAAGTGTTTGAGAAACACGTGGACAGCATGGGACTCCGGCAAGTACCTGATTGGACCTAAGTGCAAGTGGGAGCTGTTAGACAGTTTTGTATACCCTTAGCTTCAATCAGAATGATGTACTTTATGAGTTTATTGTAAATGAACAAAAGTGCATATTTGATTCATGTTCCCTTGGTATGTTTCTGTGTAATACCCTTAAACTGGACACTTAATGAGGCTCGTGTTAGTTTAGAATGTTCACAGCTAGTGGATCGGTCTGGGGAGACCTATCCTGACAAGGCTAACACTGTAGTGCCACCAAGTCGGTTGGGGTGGCGTGTCTCAGCTACCGAGGTGAGACCCTAGGCACATACAGTGTAGGATTAATTGAATCTATGAACTGGACCAGATTTCTATTATTGCCCTAGACCTTGGAGATTGATGGGCAAAACTGGAAAGTTACACCCGACCCCTAGACTCGATTATGATACTGCACTAGGTGCCGGATTGGGCAATCTTTGATGTACCAATCAGTGAGATCCTTAGCGGGGGTCAAAACCTAGGTATGTTGGGACAGTTCGAGAATTCATCTGAGTGGGTGATCATAGTGACAGGATCAGCCCCTTTGTCAGACAAAGGTAATGATCGGGGCTACACTCTCACTGATGGAAACCAAGACTGCCGGCAGCCAATTTCAACCATTGAGATTTGTTTTGCAAAGTATATTTTATATGAGATATAAAAGTATATATATTATGGTTTCCAAAATGTTTGCAAAAGGTTTTAATTCCCGGGAGCCATATAAGTAGAGAGTGCAACACTCTTCCTTGTAGCCGAGGGAGAGGTCCTCTCTTGTCGGGCAGTGTATGATCATTAAGGGCTGAGAGGTTAAGTGTAAGACCATTGAGGATAATACCTGATGGGATAATCTTGCATCTGCCCACAGTCCCTGGGTGTTACAAGGTGGCTTGGCCCAGGGACCACTTAGGGTAAGTGTTGGGCCCATAGATTCCATTTGATGGGTTTCAGGGGGTGCACTATCCTTAACAGTGTATTCGGCCAGGCTTTGCAACAAAGGCTGGGCCGAACCCATGTGGCTGATGTGTAGATCAATGCTTGGGTCCCACACATAACAAGGAAGCCCAACTGGGCAGCAGTTAGGAAGGTTAAGTGAGTACATAAGATTAATAGGCCTAAAGCCCATTTCGAACTGGGCTATTTGTTTAGTTAATAATGGGGGAATTCTGAGAAAGATTAGCAGGTAGGATAGAGTCTTGACCCTATCCACTCAGAGAGTGCAGATCTGAATGTGATTTAGATCTAGAGGCCTCGTAATGAGATTAGGAGAAAACTAATCTAATCAGCAGATAAGATAAGGGTTTATCCTTATCACCTGAAGAGAAGGCTGATCCAAATATGATTTGGATAGCTGATCTTTTAGGTTAACAAAAGAAGAAGGGGGCGGCAGCCTTAGGAAGAGACATCAGATTTTCTTTAGTGCTGAAATCAAGAAGAGAGAATTCTGCACCCTGCGAATACTCTCTTGCCGCCTCCCTGTTCTTGTCACCCTGTTTTCCAGTGCGATCTCCAGTTGTGGGAGAAGTCAAGATTCGATCTTGACATCAGTTCTTTGTGAAAGAATTGATAAGAAGCTATGCTCACGTGCCATTCTGCTGATTCTTGCGAAGGACAGAGTTCTTGGAGAAGATCACTGCTGATTCTGCTCTATCCTGCACTGCGCCATCTTCAGTGGGAGCAGTCTTTGGATCCTTCCTTGGGTGTGAACACCTCCATTGGGAGATACTACTTCTCCGTATCAGGTATAATTCTCTTCTACTCCTTTTGGTTCAGATCTAGTTCAGTTTAAGGTTCAAGAATGATCCTTGAAAATATGATTTTCTAAATAGGGAATGTGATTCCCAGTTGAAGGGAGAGAAATTTTTTTATGAAATTCACCCCTTATTCCGCAATTTTTGGGCGTCCATGGGATGGATCTCTCATCCCTTTAGAACTGATTCAGACTCAAGCCAAGTAGGGGTGGCAAATGGGTGGGTTAGGTTGGATTAGGTAAGGGTTGAATACAGACACACCATATTGACCCACAAACCCATCATCAATCCTTGTTAATGGATCACAACCCACCCATACCCACCCATATTAACCCACTTGACCCATCCATATTGGCCCTTACCTATCCTCATCCATACCAACCCACTTACCATCACCTATGAGTGTTAAAACTGGTTGAGTCAACCCGTATACTCAAAAAATATATTTTTAAGAGAATAATCTCTTTTAAGACCGCCACGTGACAGATATGGGTCGAGTCAAGTTAAACCCGTATGCCCAAAAACATTTTAAGAGAATCATTATTAGCACCCCAAGTTTTGCTTGGTCCCTTTACCTTACCTCTTTGTGCCCCCTCTTAAACCCCAAAAACTATGAAACACAACCAGATCAACTTGAGACTTTTCAAAACCCAAAATACCCTCATTTGATACAATCCACATGACAAATAAGAACCTTGATCAAACATCATCCCCAGACTTAGAAAACTACAACTTAGTTACACATTAGTTTTCATGACTAAACTACAAAGATCCATTTCCTTTCTTACAACCCCGATCTATTCGATATTCAAATTCCTACTCCTCCAAAATCAAATCCAACATATCCATCACCCCAAGATCACTCGGAAACAATTAACTAGTGAATCCCAACACGAATCTACGATAACCAACCACAAAGACATTAAGATCCCATTCTGATGGTCCTGAATGATTACCAAGATCAACCATATCTTTCTCAGATCAGAATCATCCACTTGACTCCTCACCCTAATCCATGCTTACCTACAAAATTGTAGCTCAAAATTCCCTTGTTTGATCCTCCATCAAGCCTAGATCATATTTCAACAAATCTCATTAATTAGAGCTTACCATCTATCATCCGCACTTCATATGACCAATCAGACCCTACCACTGTGCTCGAAGACCCAAAAAACCTCAACACATCAAATTTCACGACCAAACACCTCTGTTTGACCATTGAAAAAGTAAGATTCCATTTCAGGCCCTCTCCTTAATTGAAAAACCATAAGCACGACCATGATCTGAACTAAAACCATCAATCTACATCTCTGATCAAAGATCCATCACTTCTATTAGATTTAGGACGTTCAAAAGTGCCAACCCACCAAATTTCATCCCAAAATTCCCCTGTTTGACCCTTCATCTAACAAAGATTCTATTTCAGCAAATCTCATTGATCTGAATTTATCAGCCATAGATCCCAATCATCCCAACCCTATTTTTTCGATCAGACCTCACCATTCTGTCCAGAGACCCAAAAAATCCTAGCATGCCAAATTTCTTGACTAGACTCATCTGTTTGATCGTTAAACTAGAAAGATACAATTTCAACATACCATATTAAATTGCCACATCATCTGTTCCAGCCTAAAGTCTCAAAAGGGTGATGGCTGATGTCAGAACCATTCTTGACTCATTAGAACACTTGGAGCAATGAAACATAGCCTAATTGGCTTAAAAAGCTCAAAATACCAAACAAACCCACTTGACACCAAGAAAAGACAATAACATTTACAAGTTCACCAAATTTACATTTTCTGCCACTGATAGCCCTAAATACAAGACTACCATGACCGGCATGCCCTAACTTCCCATTGGATGCACAAAACCCATGAAAACCACCCCTAAATCGAAGAAAATGTTTCACCAAACAGGAAAGCTTAACTGAGCATCTATTTCTTTGAAGAATCTTTGCTTATTTGTATGAAAAGCCTATATTGAATCCCAAGCACTGTAGCTAAATGAATTCAAACCTGACCTCCCTTTCTCTATAAATACTGATCTAATTTGAGCTCAAAGATGAGGGAACCTAAGGGAGTCCTCCAGAGAGAGAGAGAGAGAGAGACAAAGAGAGAAGAGAGCTTTCTCCTAGCCCATATACTATCTCTTGTTCACCCAAAATTCGGTGGTACTCTGAATCACAGATTCCAAACTCGCCTCTTCTATTTTCAAGCGAGAGTTTTTGCAACTAGAAGCAATCCCTAGCTCAAGAACCCATTTGAACTTCATTTTATCTCATCCTAGCTGCTAAAAAACTTTTGGCAATGTACATACGAAAGGTAAGTCTTTTGTTAGTTTTTTTGGGTTGCTTGAAGTTCTGAGACCTTGGAGAAGCATTGTTCTTGATTTCTTCTAGATTGAGTGTAGAGGCAGAGAGGCAAGGGTCTTAGGGAAATTAGTACCTAAGACTCGATAACATCACCTCAAAGTCGCTTTCAAGAGAATCTAAGAGCACGTTTCTCCAGATTTCATAAATTTTGGCAACTGTGTTCTTTGGTTTTCTAAAAGAAATAGAGCTTGAACAACACTTGTATTAAGCTACTACGGTAGCTTGGAGAGAGGGGTGCCTAATACCTTCCCTCTCTCAATTCTTGGGACCTGAAATCTCTCGGTTGTGTGCCTTTTCCATGGAGAATGGAATCACTATCAAAGACTTAAATCAAATCTTTTCAAATCTAAAAATGAGGGCCCATTTCTTCTAAAAATGGATGGCAACTCCATCTCTTTGAGCTAGCCATGAGCTTCCCAGAGCTCACAATCATCTTTCGAGACTTACATAGTATGTACAGATCAAGTCAACCTATGTACCCAAAAAACAATTTTAAGAGATACGCCTTGCTCTTAAGACTTCCACGTGACAAATACAAGTCAGTTTGACCCATATAACCAAAAAATCAAATTTGTTCTTGTGACTATCACATGATAGAACGGGTCGGGTCAAATAGTATGTCCAAAAATTGTAAAAATGTAGAAAAATAACAAAAAAAATACAAAAAATGTAGACATTTTCCAAAAAAAAAGAGAAGGTGCAAAATAAAACAAAAAAATCAGAAATTTCAGGAAATACCAAAAAATCGCAAAATGTACAAAAAATACCAGAAAATGAATTAAAATAATAGAAAATGTAAGAATTTTGTAGAAAATGCAAAAATAACAAAAAAAATTCAAAGAAATGCAAAAAATTACAAAAAATTCAAAAAATGCAAAAATGCAAAACTTTTAGAGATATTCCAAAAATGCAAAAAAAATCAAAAATAAAATCAGAAAAATGCAAAAAGTACCAGAAAAATTGTAGAAAATATAGAAAATTGTAAAAAACTACATCTATTTTGCAAAAATACCAGAAAATTGCAGAAAATGCATGAAAATACTAGAAAATTGCAAAATATGCAGATATTTTGCAAAAAAAGTGCAAAAATTACAAAACATTTTGCAAAAAATGCAGGAAATATAGAAATTACATAAATTTTATAGAAAATTTAAAAAATGCAAAAAATACTAGAAAATTGCCAAAATGCATTAAAATATCAAAAAATTTACAAAAAATTATAAAAAATAGTTGTTGAAAATACTAAAAAAAATTTGCAATAAATGTAGTAAATTGTCTGTATCGATGCTTTTGAATAGGTAAGTAGGTCTTCATTCATCGACTTCAGAAATGGAGGAGTGGTGTTTGGGTCATGGCTGAGTTAGCCCTGCGAGATATGTGGCCACCCAACTATCGCCCTACCACGACATCCTAACTCGGCCATGTCGAACTAGCCCGACTGTGGAACCCCATCTCATCCTTCCAGCCACGTTAACCACACGTCATATGGATGAGCACGACTACGGGTAAAGAGGAGTAAGGAAGATAACTCCGCTTGGGAATGGGACTCTATCCCGAATACCTTGGCAGCTAACTTCATCCCGACAACCCCGAAAGCCCAGTTTGACCAGGATACGGATCTTCGGCTATAAAAAGGTACTCCATGCTCGAGGTAAGGGATCCAACTTCTGAGACCAAAACTACTACTTAGCTAGGTCTGACATACTTATAGCTCGGCTCGACCATCCTATCACCACCTTTTGACTTGAGCATTGGAGTTCTTACCCAGGGATAACTCCTCGAGTCTCTGACTTTTGTTTCCTTGATCATTAGTCTTGAAGCGCAGCCTCGTCCTTGTAGCTAGGCCCCGCCCTACCAGCAAGGACTATATAATTGCCCTCCTCGGTTCATGCACCACCTCGGATTGAGCAACATTAGATTGGCTTCGTATGTGTGAACGACATAGAAAGCCTTTCCCGAAAACCTCATTCCTCGCCGCGCAATCAAGGAAGCGATTAAGATGCCTAAAAACCAGTTTGAACGAGCAACTGGCCATTCTCCATCTTAGGAGAACCAACAAGTTCCGCAACCTTCGATCGCAATGGATCCAACGCAGTTCCGAGGCATGTAGGAAAAGGTTGATAAAATCTTCCAATTCATGCAAACACTAGGGTCTTCTGCGCCACCTAACCGGGCGGCTCCCCTCACGCCCCGTCGCGCACGAAGGATGATCCTTAGACCGAGGACCCCAAAGCGCGCCTAGTCAGACATAAGGGGTGAGCAGTCCGAGCATATGAGGCAAGACACGACCCAAAGGCCCGCCTACACTACCCGCTCCCGAGAACGGAACCACCATAACCAGACATACCAGTCAACGCACAACCCCACTCGGCAAAAGGATGCCGCCCTTCATAATTTCAGTCATCAAATCAAGCTTGGTCAAGGATCACCCCACACGACCCAAAAGGGAGGCCATACACACTACAGTCCCAAACAACAGAGAAGCCGAGATTAAAGAGCTCCGACAACGTCTAGAAGAGTTAGAGCACACTTTCACCCATAAGAGTGCAATCCTCGCCGTGAACCAACTTGTGCTGGCCACCGCGCATATCACCAAGGAGCCACCCTTCATCCGAGACATAGTGGACGAGGTACCCCTTATTGGATGGCAAGCCCCCCAATTCGACACGTACGATGGGAACTTTGACCCTTTCGACCATGTTGAAACACTCAAAGCCCAGATGATGCTACATGGTGCGTCAGAGGGATTGATGTGCAAAGCCCTTGTAACCACGTTGCAAGGCCTAACCTTAGCATGGTACTCCTCCCTGCCGTCGAGGTCTATAACATCATGGGCCCAACTGGAGAACCAGTTCCTGGCATAGTTCACAACTAGTCAGAAGCATTGGAAAACCACGGCCAGCCTTATGCAAGTCCGACAAAAGAAGACGGAGTCCCTTAGAGATTACCTGGCGAGGTTCAACAAAGAAGCAGTTCAAGTCAGGGACTTGAATCAATCAGTCGCAGTGACGGCCATACAACATGGACTCCGCTCTTCCCCGTTCAATTTCTCCATCTCCAAGAATCCACCTTAAACGTTGGTCGTGCTAATGAGCCACGCACAGAAGTATATCAACGCTGAGGAGGCCCAAGCACAACTCAGAGATGAGGATGAGAAGCTTGACAAAAAAAGGAGAGAGAATGACAAGTGGAAGTCTGAGAGGTCAAACAAAGACCACAAGAGGCAAGATCGTCAAACTGACCATAGACCTCGCACCCCTCCGCTGACCTATCGGAACTTCACGCCGCTTAATGTTCCGCGGCCTATAGTTCTGATGCAAATCCACGACCACAACTCTGTTAGGTGGCCCGAGAAGATGAAGACGCAAAGTAACAAGAGGAACCGAGACAAATATTGTGAGTTCCACAAGGACCACGACCACGATACGGAGAACCGTTTCGACCTGCGCAACCATATTGAAGATCTAATTAGGCGCGGTTACCTCAGCGGCTTCGTAGATAGAATGAAGAAATCAACCCAAGAGGAAATTAGAGTGGATGAAGCTCAGCAGCCTCTGCCGCGAGGCCCCCCAGCCAGTGTCATCCACGTGATATCAAGAGGAAGCGCCTCCAGAGGGGAAAGCAGCTCAGGACGGAAAAGATATGCTCGGTTATGCGAGATCGGTGATCGAGGTCATGGGCAGAGGCGCGACACATCTATTACCTTCACTAACGATGACCTACGAGGAGTCCAAACACGCGCGACGGCGCCTTGGTTGTCACAATTGAAGTGGCCAACTTCGAACTACGATGGATCCTAATCGACACAGGCTGTTCTGTCGACGTACTATTTGAAGATGCGTTCGAAAAGCTCAGCATTTCTAGAGAACGGCTTACACCAGTTAGCACTCCCTTGATGGGATTTTCGGGAGAGTCCCTCCAGCCCACTGGGAGGATAACTCTTCCCCTCTTGATCGGTGATGGCGACATGACTGCAATAGCCATGGTAGACTTCATCGTGGTGCGTTGCCCCTCCTCTTACAATGTAATCCTTGACAGGCCGACCCTCAATGCCCTATAGGTCGTACTCCACATACCACCTCGCCAGGAAATTTCCAACCAAGTATGGAATAGGGGTGGTGCATGGGGACTAGAAAATGACGCGACATTGCTATCAGTTATCCTACTGAGGACCACGTCCAGTGACCGAGACATTGATGGCAGAAGCATATGACCTGTGTGACGAAGTGAAGGTGCAGCACGACCAACCTGTGGAAGACCTCATCCAGGTCCCCTTATTTGAGGAAGACCCCAAAAAGACAGTCCAAGTTGGCTCCCTGCTAGGCGACCACCTTCGAGAGGAACTTGTTCGACTATTGAGGAATAATGCTGACGTGTTTGCTTGGTCAGCAGAGGACATGCCTAGAATCGATCCCAAAGTTATCACACATCGGTTGAACGTTGACCCCCATTACCAACCTGTGAAGTAGAAGAATAGAAACTTCACCTCAGAGCTGTGGCAAGTGATCACCGAGGAAGTACAGAAGTTGCTCGACGCCGACTTCATTAGGGAAGTCAAATACCCTGATTGGCTGGCCAATGTAGTGATGGTGAAGAAGGCCAATGGAAAGTGGAGGATCTGCATCGACTTCACCGACCTAAAAACAACCAGTCCCAAAGATAGCTTTGGCTTCAAAAACACCGGCGCTACCTATAAGCGGCTCGTGAACGAGGTATTCAAAGAGCAGCTCAGTAGGAATGTGGAGGCGTATGTTAACGATATGCTAGTGAAGAGCAAAAAGCCCGAGCACCACCTGGCCGACCTCCACGAAGTCTTCGACACACTTAGAAAATACAAGATGAAGTTAAACCCGACTAAGTGCGCCGTCGGGGTTGGCTCCTGCAAGTTTCTGTGGTTTATGGTAACACAGATAGGAATTGAGACAAATCTAGAAAAGATAAAAGCCATTCTTGACATGCCATCCCCCCAGACGCACAAAGAAGTACAACGGCTCACCGGGAGAATAGCCGCCCTTGGCAGGTTTATGTCTAAATCCGCGGACCGGTGCCTACCCTTTTCCAAAGCTCTTAAACGGCCAAAGGACTTTCAATGGACAGAAAAGTGTGAGCAATCTTTCCAGGAACTAAAGTAGTACCTGAGCTCACCACCCTCCTGAATAAGCCGAGCCTAGGGGACGAGCTATTGCTCTACCTCTCAGTCGGGATGAGGTCGTCAACTCTGTATTGGTCAAAGAAGTGGACCGAGTATAGCGGTCGATCTAATACACTAGCAAGGTCCTCAACAGTGCAGAGACCCGGTACTCCAATCTCGAAAAGTTGGCGGCCCTCGTCACCGCAGCCAAAAAACTCAGACCCTACTTCCAGGCCCACAATGTGTGAGTACTCACCAACCAGCCCCTTAAGCAACTGCTATAGAGACCAGAAGTGTCGGGTCGCCTAGTCAAGTGGAGCATAGAGCTAAGCGAATTCAACATCAAGTATGCCCTCCAGCCAACGATCAAGGCCTAGGCTTTGGCAGACTTCATCGCTGAATGCACATTTACCATGGAGGAATCGGCCCCACTACCCCCGGCATGGACCCTCCATGTTGATGGCTCGTTGAACCAGCAGGGCAGCGGCGCCGGCCTAATCCTTCTCGGCCCAAACGATATAGTGTTGGAGCACACCCTCAAGTTCGAGTTCAAAGCGTCCAACAATAAGACAAAGTATGAGGCCGTGATTGTTGGGCTCTGTCTAGCTTTAGACCTCGGGGCACGATGGATCAAGGCCTTCAGCGGCTCTCAGTTTGTGGTTAACCAAATCCACTACCAGTTCGAGGCTCGAACTCCCTCTATGGCGAGATACTTACAGAAGGTGAAGGAGCTCATTTAGCAACTCGAGCACTTCGACATCCAGCAGGTCCCTCGGGCCAAGAATGATTGAGCCGACACCCTTTCAAAGCTTGCCAGCTCGCCATAGACCGACCTTGACTCAACTGTCTGGCTAGACACGCTGGCCCAGCCGAGCATTACACCATTAACCATCCTCATCCTTCCAGTGCAACATGATTCATCTTGGATGGACCTCATAATCGAGTATCTTCGAGAGGGCACCTCTCCGGAGGATCGGGCATAAGCAAGAAGACTCCAACACAGAGTAACTAGGTATTGCCTGATATAGGGCCAACTCTACCACCATTCCCACACGCTTCCCTACTTGAGGTGCCTCCCCCCAACCAAGGCAGACTACGTCCTTAGGGAAATACATGAGGGCATTTGCGGAGACCACCCCGATGCGTACACACTAGCCCATAAGGCACTCCGACAGGGATATTTCTTGCCAACAATGAAGTAGGATGCCGCCCAGCTAGTCCGAAAGTGTGACAGTTGCCAACGTCACTCTAATCTACATCACTAGCCTGCGGCCCCTCTGAGACCGATCGCCAACCCATGGCTGTTGGGGAATGGACATCATCGGCCCCTTCCCCACCGCGGTTGCGTAGAAGAAGTTCCTTCTCGTAGTAGTGGACTACTTCACAAAGTGGGTAGAAGCCGAACCCCTAGCACGCATCACCACCCACAATGCCCGAAACTTCCTTTGGCAAGGAATCATTTGTTGCATCAGTATCCTGTGCGTGCTCATCATAGACAACGGAACACAGTTAATCGGCAAGAGGTTTGAGGCCCTTTGTGCCGACCTAAGGATTGATTACCAGACTACTGCAGTACACTGACCTCAGAGCAATGGGAAGACTGAGGTAACCAACCGCATCCTACTACACGGCTTGAAAACATGCCTGGATCAGGCCAAGGGAAGGTGGATTGAGGAGCTGTCGAGAATTCTCTTGGCTTATAGGATGACCTTGCGGACTGCCACCGGAGAAACCCCTGTCAGCTTGACTTACGGGGCCGAGACCATGATAGGTTCCCCAACCCTACGGACCGAGCTCTTTGACAAAGGATAGAATAACGAAGATCTACGCGCAGAGTTGGACCTAGTAGAAGAAGCTTGGGACCAAGCACATGTGAAGATGGTTGCACAACAACAGAAGCTGGCACGACATTACGATTCTAAGGTGAGGAGACAAGAATTCAAGACAAGCGATTTTGTTCTGCGCAAAGTCATAGTCCCCACACCAAGAGAAGGGAAGCTTGGACCAAACTAGGAAGGGTCGTATAGGGTCACCAGAGTCCTCGAACCAGGAACATACAGACTTGAAGACCTTGAGGGTCGACTAATACCGAGGAGTTGGATCTCGGGAAACCTCAGGATGTACTACTAGTAGACCCACAAGCAATAAAAATCTCTTTATAAGGTACTTCGTCGACCTAGAGGCGTACCCACAACCACCGCACGCATTACACACAAATGCTAAGTCGCACTGCCAACTGCGTTGACTCCGCCGACTCAACTGCCAATGGCTAAGCCCATTGCACTTAGCCCGACAGTACATTGCCAAGCAAGCTACCTGACTTAGCTGCGAATGGCTGAGCCAAAACATGGAGGAAGAATGCCCCCGCCCAGTAAGGCCTAAGGGCGGTCGAGGAACTCCGCACTGCCGCCGACTTAACAACTGAGCTAGCTAGGAAACGGCTAGCCCCAAAAGAGCCCCAAAGGCTCCTGAGTCCAGAAACTAAGTGTCCCATGACTAAGAGCTTAAAAACCGAAATATCTTGGACAACGGTAACCTCGGTTAGCATAAGACTGGGGACGCCTAGGTGCAGCCCAAGTTTGGGAATAGAAAGGTCTCGGACAACGGTAACCTCGGTCAACACAAGGATGGGGATGCTGAGGTATAGCCTGGCCGACTACACCTCGGTCAACACAAGACTGGGGATGCTGAGGCATAGCCCAGCCTGGCCGACTACATCTCGGTCAACACAAGACTGGGGATGCTGAGGCATAGCCCGACTGGCTATGCCTCAACCAGCACAAGATTGGGGATGCCAAGGCATAGCCCCAGCCGGCTATACCTCGGCCAACGGTAACCTCGGTCAACACAAGACTGGGGACGCCGAGGCATAGCCCGGCCGGCTATGCCTCGACCAGCACAAGATTGGGGATGCCAAGGCATAGCCCGGCCGGCTATGCCTCGACCAGCACAAGATTGGGGATGCCAAGGCATAGCCCGGCTGGCAACAAAACACAACACAAACACAACACAAACACAAGAAATAATGAGCATAGGAGGCCGCCGATTAGTCTTCGGTTGCAGAGTCAGCAGAACCAACAGCAACTTCGGCCTCATCCTCAACCTCCTCGGCGGACCCTTGCGGAGAATTGGGGTAAAAAGCATCCCACCCTTGTGACTCAACGGCCAATTCTGGGTGACGACGAAGGATCCTTCGTCAGAAAACATTAAACCCAATCACAAAGGATGCCTTGGCATACTCGTCCATGTGTAGTTGCATCTCCTCCAATGCCCTATACTCGTTGATGGCTTCCTCGATGGCCTTCTGCCTCAGCCTATCCTGCTCAACCTTGAGCTCGGTGATCTCCCTCTTAAGCTCCCAGACAAGACCAGCCTGCTCAACCAATTGTTCCTTTAGCTCGGTCACCTCCCTCTCCAACGTGGCCGATCGCTCTCCAACAGCTTAGAGCTCGGCCAACTGAGCCTTTTGCTGCAGATACTCGGAGTGTTCCCACTCGTACAACAATTGAACGTTCCAGAGATGATCAACCAACGCAACCACCGTGCAAGCATTCTGTAGACAAATACGATAACTACACCAAAAAAGGAAAGCAAAACACAGGGAATAAAGAGAAGAGGATTTACTTGAGCAGCAAACTGAAGGAGAGCACACTCCAATACTCCGCTACCAACCCCGACCGATTCCCGTGCTATGGACATGGTCATGATTCCCTGTAGTGTAGACCTGAGCTACTTCCTGCCTCAATCACCGGCGTACCAGCAGGACGATGGACACCTTCGGGGTCAACCACAAAAGCGTCGTCTTCTTGGACCTCTTGTTGCCAAACCCTTCTTCGCCAACGAGCCGCCCTGTCTTTAGATCATGGCCGCTCATCTGCCTCGGGACAAGCCTTCGGTTGCACACCGGTCCATTCCTGCCTTTGTCGGAGCGCCTTCATCCGATGAACAATTTCCTCCTCGCTGGCCATGCTTACACCTACAACATAAGAGGCTTAAGGTAAGTACAAAGCGGGCAAAATAAAGTAAGTTCGACAAACAAAAGTTAAAGGAAACAAACTGGCCACCCTTTCCATCAGCCCAACGAGCATCAGCATCTCCGAGCATGTGTACACGATAACGTCGATTTCGTGGATCATGATCAGGGCCGACCTCTCCTCCCAAGTAAGCACCGACCATTGGGGCTGTGGCAGAGACATCCTCAGCCCTCGTAGCTCAGCAGGAAAAGGGAGACCCCCAGGGATTTGCACAAAGAAGAACAACTCCTTCCAATGCTTCATAGAAGAAGGGGTTCCAACCAATGACCGAATGTTTCGCCGGGTGGAGAAGTAATAGTACCCCTACTGGTGGTGTTTGAGTTGGAGCATAAAGCTCACCATCCCTAGGGTCAGTTCAATATCGTGGACGGCATAATAGGACATAAGGCTGAGCAAGAACCTAAAGGAGTTCGGCATCAGCTGCACGGGCAACACCCTGTACTAGTTTAGCACCTCGACAAACCCTCGCTCAACGGGCTGAGCGTCAGTGGCCATCTCCCCGGGCAGTAGACACCTTATCTGGTATTACGAGGGAATGGCATATGTTGCTCGGATCCGAGCCATATCCCCAGGCATCACGACGCCAGGCGTGGTACCGAACCAACGACCTGCCCAAAGAGGAAGCTCCGTCTCCATCCCAGAGAGACCATCCTTAGCTACCTCAATTTTGGCCGTCACGAAGTCTCTCAGCTCAGGCTCGTAGGTCGAGCCGCGAGAAGAGCCAGAACCAGAACTACTAGAGGACCCAGATGAGGAAGAGGACCGACTAGATGAAGAGGACATACCGAGCAATTTGCGAAGCTGAACAATCTACCAAGCTACCTGTCGAGCTATCCGTCGAGTTGTCTACCGAGCTATTTGTCGAACTATGTGATCGGCGAATCTATCAAGCAGTGGATGCCAAACTCTTGCAAGCGATACTGAGGATAGAGAAGGGAGGACCCCTTTTCCCTTTTATAACTATCAGGGGCACAAACCAAGGAGATATCAACGGTGCAGATGAAGCACCATTGACAATGCCTCGAAAGGCCAATCGGCATGACCAATAACGTATAATAGGAAGCCTTGGAAACCAAAGCGGCACCCCCATCAGGCAGCGGTTGCGACCATTAATTCCATCGGTTCAACTACTGTACCGGTCCATCCGGTGATGCAGAAACCCATCGTATCGGTCCAGCCTTTGACGCAAATTCTCGGTTTGGCCGCTCAAAACCTCAGACTAGGTGGTTTATGGCCACAAGGCCGCACAATAACTCTAGCCGAGCATTCCCCCTCCTCGACAGCAGAACTGGGGAAGTGGTTCGGGAACCAAAATTTTGGTCCTTATTTAAGTTCTGCAACTGATGATCGGAGGACTCCTCGACAACAACCAACATGACACAGACGATACCCATGCTCAAGAGTTCCTCAGCCAAGCAATGAACATGGAAAACTTCATTCCTCAACTACAGAACTGGGGGAGTGGTGTTCGGGTCATGGCTGAGCTAGCCCTGTGAGATATGTTGCCACCCAACTATCGCCCTACCATGACATCCTAACTCAGTCGGGTCGGCATAGCTCGGTCACGTTGGCCTAGCCCGGCCACATCGGGCTAGCCCGACCGAGCTATGGTATGAAGGGATGGAGATCCATCATATGGATGGCTGAACCCTACAAGAAGGTTGGGCAAAATTTCAAAAATTTCTTTACTCTCATCCGGGAATCCTATTCCCAATTTAGAAAACTGCATTTTCAATGTTAGTTCTTCTTGTAACCAAATCAGACCAAATTTGAAACCAAAATAAGGGAGGGATATACCTAATAAGGAATCCACAAAAGAATGCTCCTCTCAACATAGGTATTCATGCCCAAAGAGAGTACTATATCCTCCCTCCACTGAAGATGACACAGCTTAGGATGAGGCAGGATCAATAGGTAATTCTTCATCAAGAACTAGTGATTTTTCAGCAAAAATTGAATGGGATTGTGAGCATAGCTTCTAAATTGTTTCTTCTGGCAAAAACATTATCAAGATTAAATCTTGATCCAATCCAAGAACTAGAGATCAAACAAGGTGGGGCGGTAAGAGTAGGAAGAGAAAGCAAAAGGCAAGAGCAATCTAACTGTGTTGTCTTCTCTCTGTATTCAGCGAATGTGTCTTCGGAAGTTCACCCTACTCTCTTATTTATAGCCTTAAAGAGAAAATTTTCTAATCCCATTAGGAGTTTCCTAATCCAAATCTTTTATTTGGATATAGACTCTTTAAGTGATAAGGATAATCCCTTATCTTATCGGCAGATAAAGATCAGCCTTCCTAATCAAATTAGGAGTTCCTTTGATCCAAAATCTGGACTCTTTAAGTGGATAAGGATAATCCCTTATCTTATCTGTTGATCCAAATCCCAGATCTGCCCCTATTTAATTAATCAAATTAACCCAGTTCGAAATTGGCTTTTAGGCCCATTAAGCTTTCAGGCTTACTTCCTCTTTAATGCTGGCTAGCTTGGCTTTCTTTGTATGGCGTGGGACCCTATAATTGATCTACACATTAGCCACATGGGTTCAGCCTAGCCTCTATTACGAGGCCCGGCCGAATTCACTGTTGAATGCAGTGAACCCCTGAGTCCATCACTATGGGCTCTTAATGGACCCAACATTTACAGTAAATGGTCCTTGGGTCCAGCCATCTTATGAAGGCCCAAAGACTATGGGAAAATGTTAGATTAGCCCATCATGTATAATCCTCAATGGTCTTACACTTAACCTCTTAGCCCATAATGATCAAACACTGCCCGACAAGAGAGGACCTCTCCTTCGGCTGCAAGGTGCAGTGCTGCACTCTCTACTCACATGGATCCTAGGAATTAAAACCTTTTGCAAGCATTTTGAAACCATAATATATATATATATATATATATATATATATATATATATATATATATATATATTGCAAAACAAATTTCAATGGTTGAAATCAATTGCCGACATTTTAGGTTTCCATCAGAGAGAGTGCATCCCCGATCATTCACTTTGTCCGACAAAGGGGCTGATCCTATCACTTTGATCACCCATTCATATGATTTCTTGGACTACCCCAACATACCCTGGTTTTGACCCCCTCTAAGGATCTCGCTAATTGCAATATCAAAGACAGCCTAATCTGACATCTAGTGCAGTATGATAATCGAGTTTAAGGGTTAGGTGTAACATTCCAGTTTTGCCCATCGGTCTCCAACGTCCAGGGCAATACTGGAATTTTGGTCTGGTTCAGGGTTTTAAGAAAACCCACACTGCATGTACCTCAGGTCTCACCCTAGCAGCTGAGACAAGCCACCCCAACCAACTTGGTGGTACATCAGTATTAGCCTTAGTAGGATAAATCTCCCCAGATCTATCCAACGGATGTAAAGATTCCAAACTAACACGAGTCTCATAAGTGTAAAGTTTAAGGGTATTACACAGAAACACACCATAATAAAATGAATCAAATATGTACTTTATTCATTTACAATAAATGTCATAATGTACATCATGCTGATTGGAGCTAAGGGCATACAATGTCTAACAGTTCTCACTTACACTTAGGTCCAATTGGGTATAAGCCGGAGTCTCATACTTTCCACGTGTTTCTCAAACACTTTCTATGTTAGTGGCTTAGTCAATGGGTCTCCTACATTTTCCGTTGATGCTACTTTCTGAATCAGGATGTCCTCTTTTCCAACTATCTCCCGTAGTACATGGTACTTCCTCTCGATGTGCTTTGACTTCGAGTGGGCTCGTGGCTCCTTAGCTTGAGCAATGGCTTCAATGTTGTCACACAACAATGGAATGGGTGATGTGCTGGATGGAACTACTCCTAACTCCTGAATGAACTTCTTCATCCATACAGCTTCCTTGGCAGCTTCACTTGCGGCAATGTACTCAGCCTCGGTTGTGGAATCTGTAGTGGACCATTGTTTGCTACTTTTCCAGCTAACTGCACAGGACCCCACCGTAAAGATGTATCCAGATGTAGACTTTCTATCATCTAGGTCTGACTGGAAATCGGCATCGGTATACGCAAGGATCTGTAGTGAACTACCATCGAATACTAGACAAAACTCTTTTATCTTTCAAAGGTATTTCAATATGTTTTTCACAGCGGTTCAATGCTCTTGTCCTTGGTTAGATTGGTATCTACTTACCACACTCACTGCCTGAGCAATGTCTGGTCGAGTGCACAGCATGGCATACATGATGCTCCCTATGGCAAAGGCATAGGGAACTTCCTTCATGCCCTCAATCTCCTCAGGTGTCTTGGGAGACATACCCTTGGAGAGAGTGACTCCATGCCTGAAAAGAACATTTCTTTTCTTGGAGTTCTCCTGTATCTTTTGACTATCTTGTCAATGTAAGTAGATTGGGATAATCCTATTATCCTCTTCAATCTATCTCTATATAGTCAAAGTCCCAAAATATAAGAGGCTTCTCCAAGATCTTTCATGGAGAATTGCTGCAAAAGCCATACTTTCACCGTAGTCAACATTCCTACATCATTCCCAATGAGTAGAATATCGTCTACATACAGAACCAAGAACGTACCTTATCCCCATTGGTCTTCTTGTAAACACAGGGCTCATTCGGATTCTGTTCAAAGTCAAATTGTTTGACAGTAAAGTCAAACTGGATGTTCCAGCTCCTAGAAGCTTGCTTAAGTCCATATATGGATCGATTAAGTTTACATACCATGTATTCCTGCCCTACAACTATGAAACCTTGCGGTTGCTAGATATAGATATCTTCAGTAAGATCTTCATTCAGAAACGCAGTTTTGACATCCATTTGCCAAATTTCATAGTCATGGTATGCTGCTACAGCTAGCAGGATCTTTACATCACATGCATGAAATAAATTGATCCAATCAATTAGAATATATGTAAAAACTTTAATTAATTAGATTAAATCAGTATTAGCCCAACAGAGCCCAAAATGTTATTATATAACATTATCTAGGTACATGGGTTGTATTAAAAAAAGCAGTTCGGCCTATGTAGCTAATGTAGGGCTAATTCATCCTTATCATATTAAAATTAGGTTTTACAGAGGTCGGCCGATTTAAAGATTGAAGTGGGCCATCAACTCTCTAGCCTGAATCGAATTAGGGTTAGAAAAACAAACCCCATTGAACCAACATTCCGGTCCAACCAGTTTGGACTAAATCTGGTGTAAATCGGCCCAAGTTTTGGTGTCCAATTCAAGATTTAATTCAAGAATAATAATCTGAAAATAAATTAATTCAAGATAATCAAATTATCAAGATACTATTATCAAAGGGCTGCACTGTGATTTTCTTGGATATCTTGCAAACCTGCAAAGAACAATTAATCGCAAATTGTAGAATTGATATCTACAAAATCGCATATTGCAGAACTTGTTTCTACAAAAATTTCTTCTCCTCTGTTGTGCGTTCTAGCGATCTCCAGATGGAAATAAAATAGAAAAACCTAATTTTTTTTATTATTACATCACATCAAAATCCTATACAATTTGTCTAAAAATAAAAAAATATTTACAGACCAGAATTGAATAGAATAGAAATCGCAGGGTGTGCCAATCTTGGCACCATAAAGATTCGATCTCCATCACCTGTGCAGCCAAAAAATTCAAGAAAAATACATAGAACAGATCTATAAATTTTAGAGAATAATAAAGATTTATTTTCCAGATCGTCTACCCATAATCTGGGAACCAATTCCCAAAAAAAACACTAACTACATAAATCAGGTAGAACGCTTCCTGCCCATTTGCGCAGATTCAAATATGTCCTAATTTGGTTCAAGACTTGAACCTGACTCTGATACCACTGAAGGGATGGGAGATCCATTATATGGATGGCCAAACCCTGTAGGAAGGTTGGGCGAAATTTCAAAATTTTTTTACTCCCATTAGAGAATCCTATTCCCAATTTAGAAAACTGCATTTTCAAGATTCGTTCTTGTAACCAAACCGGACCAAATCTAAAACCAAAATAAGGGAGGGATATACCTAATACGTAATCCACACAAGAATGCTCCTCCCAACGTAGGTATTCACGCTCAAAGAGAGTACCAAATCCTCCCTCCATTGAAGATGACACAGCTTAGGGTGAGGCAAAATCAGCAGGTAGTTCTTCACCAAGAACTACTGATTCTTTAACAAGAATCGAATGGGACAGTGAGCACAACTCCTAAATTGTTTCTGTTGGCAAGAAACAATATCAAGATCAAATATTGATTTAACCCTAGAATTGGAGATCGAACAAAGTGGGGTGGCAAGAGCAGGAAGAAAAAGAACAAAAGGTAAGAGCAGTCTAACTGTGTTGTCTTCTCTCTGTATTCAGCGAATGTGTCTTTGGAAGTTCGCCCTGCTCTCTTATTTATAGACTTAAAGAAAAAATTTCCTAATCCCATTAGGAGTTTACTAATCCAAATCTTTTATTTGGATCTGGATTCTTTAAGTGATAAGGATAATCCCTTATCTTATCTGTAGATAAAGATCAACCTTCCTAATCAAATTAGGAGTTCCTTTGATCCAAATCTTTATTTGGATCTGAACTCTTTAAGTGGATAAGGATAAGGTGTAGCATTCCAATTTTGCCCATCTATCTCCAAGGTCTAGGGCAATATTAGAATTTTGGTCCGGTTCAAGGTTTCAAGAAAACCCACACTGCATGTACCTCAGGTCTCACCCTAGCAGCTGCGACAAGCCACCCCAACCAACTTGGTGGTACATCAGTGTCAGCCTTGGCAGGATAAATCTCCCCAGATCTATCCAACGACTGTGAAGATTCTAAACTAACACAAGTCTCATAAGTGTCCGGTTTAAGGGTATTACATAGAAATATACCATAATAAAATGAATCAAATATGTACTTTATTCATTTACAATAAATGTCATAACGTACATCATGCTGATTAGAGCTAAGGGCATACACTATCTAACACGCTATTACTATGGAACCCCATCTCATCCTTCTAGCCACGTCAACCACACGTCATATGGATGAGCACGACTACGGTTAAAGAGTAAGGAAGACGACTCCACTGAGGAATGGGACTCTATCCCGAATACCTCAGCGGCTAAATTCATCCCAACAACCCCGGAAGCCTAGTCTGACCAGGACATGGATCTTCGGCTATAAAAAGGTAATCCATGCTCAAGGTAAAGGGTCCAACTTCTAAGACCTACACCACTACTTAGTTCAGCCCGACCATCCTGTCACTGCCTATTGACTTGAGTGTCGGAATTCTTACCCGGGGATAATTCCTCGGGCCTCTGACTTCTGTTTCCTTGATCACAAGTCTTGAACCGCGGCTTCATCCTTGTAGCTAGGCCCCGCCCTACCAGCAAGAACTTTCTGATTGCCCTCCTCGGTTTGTGCACCACCTCGGATTGAGTAGCATAAAAAAGTAGTAATTTAACTCCAAAAAGATCCTTAGAACTATATATAAAATAGGTTAGAAATAAAATTAATCATGCTTTTTCTATGTCCTGACCAGTAATAACATCGTAAAGAGAACCTAATCCAAATGCATTAGAGGATAAGACTCTTCTTGAGTAGCTGGATTCTTCAAACTTGAGAGAATACTCAGGTAATGTACTTCAGCAGTTCAACTTTCCAAAGTCGAGCAGTGGAAGGAAATTATTCTGTGGGATAAGGCCTTGCTTTCTCGACTAAAATAGCTCTTTTCGATGGGTACCCTGCAGATCTGTGGCTGAAAGCTTTCAGATGGGTGCCCAAATCTGTCAATGCATCTCCAAGAACTTGCAAGGGAGTGTGATAGGACGAACTGATTTTAATTAAGCAAGGGGCCCAAAATTTATTCGATCAGTTGGTAATTTCCTGAAGTCTAGAGTCAACAAAGCAAGACTTAAGTGTTGTAAAACATATTTGTTTCACTCCACAAGGACTTATCCATCAAGTGGGCGCACACAAATTTGTATGCTAAGTCAACTCTACCTAACCAATGGGTGTAGCCATGTTAATGAACTTTTCTGATATATGATTACTTCTTTGGAAGGGGGAGGGATTGTTCTTTCTCATTAAATTCTAGAATAGAAATCAGATCAAATTAGGCCTCTTCTCAAGCTTATCTTCTGATCACTGCCATGAAGAGGAGGAGGTAGTCAATCCAAGCCATTTATCAGACATGGGAACCTCTAGACTGGTGGTCATAAGTTCACTCATTTAACCCACAGGGTTTCATCCTATTCTATCTGGTAGGTGCATTCCTATCTTGGATGCAAATAGTTGAAAATCTATCAGATTGCTAACCAAAAGATATTCATAATAATTTAACTTGAGAACAAGACCTAGATGCCTAATTGCCCATAAAATAATAGCCAAGTGATGAAAAATAGGTGTATCTAGGTGTGGCATCATGCCAGTCAATGGAACCCTGTCCAAGATATTTGGCATCCTCTAACACAAACCTTGCCCCTCCATTTCATCTTATCCAGGGCCGTATCTTCTAATTAAAAACTTTCCCCACAATCTTAACGCACATCCTTTCTGGCCTTCAATTCTTATTGTTCTTTTAGTGTCTTCCAGTTACCCCAAACCACTCACTCTCAATCTTGTAGCAATTGGTGTTTGTGGCACAATAATCTCAGTCAATTCTCCCCTATCTGGTCATCACAAGTATGAAATATAGTGGTGATTCCATTATTACTAATTTTAATAATTTAAACTTTAATTAATTTGAGTCATGGTTTACTCACCCATATGTTTGGATTTAGATATGAAAAATTTCATCTAAACCACCATTTTTTTTCATTTAGAAATTTACATAAAAGAGAAAATGGCCAAGCAAACTTTATAAATTGACAGGAAGTTATACGTTATCACAGAACAGAACTCAACTCAACTCAAAATAACTTAATTATTCTGCTTCGCAAGAAAATACTCAAATTCGTGAAAAAATTAATGGATGTAAAAACAAATAAACGTAATGATTATTTTGCTTCTCCAAGGTCCACAAAACACACATGCTGTGACGAAGAAAACTCATTAACCAGCTTCAACAATAAGTAAAGAGCAAACAGGTTTAGACTCACACAAAATCTCAAAAATCAGAATAGATTAAATAGTAAAAAAGTAAGCTAGCAATACTCAATTTTGCTGAAAGCGCAAGAAAATCTGATGAGATATTCAGACACAATCAAACAAATACGTAAAATACAACGCGGTTTCGAATAAGAAAAAAACACACACGGACACCAGTTGAATTTACGAAAGAGGTAAAGAAGAGAAAAAAAAAAAAAAAAAAAAAGAGACTACTGATGGCAATGGGAAGATGTGAATAATGACCGAGAGGTGAGGACCGTAGTGGTCGAAAGCCTGCTTCAAAGGGGACCAAGAGTCCCTGCTAACTGAGTAGACCGGGTCGAGGAAAGCTTCAATGAGGATTGCATCGTCGTGAACTCCTTGACTCTTGTAGACAAATCCAGTTGGAATCGGGAGCTGCCAATCCACCACCTTCCATACTGACATGATGCAGAAGAAGACTGAAATCGAAACCCCAACACCTTTACACCCTTCGCTCGATTTGGTGACCGGTGGAACAGAGAACTGAGAGAAGAGACTTATGGTTTAATCTTCAATGGTTCCAAGCACTAATAGCTTTTGACCCTAACAACATTATAAGAATTTTCAAGCGTTGTATGTACATTCGCCACTAAAATATTCATTTTTTTTGCCACAATTTTATAAAAGCACCACTATAAATATGTTATTAGCGGCAATTAATTTAGCGACACTTTGGAAAATGTTGCTATATACATTTCGTTAGTGGCGATTATTCATAAGCACCACCGATGACCAATTTCAATTGCTCATTAAACACAAGAGGTGTAAAGTCGGCCATACCGGGCCGACATAGCATGGCCTGCGGGTAGCCTATGTAAAGTGCGGGCCGTGTTGTCCTCCTCAGTGAAAAGTTTGGAGCTCGGCTTGGCACAATCCACAGCCCAAGCTTGTGCAGGCATGTGCCGTGCCACAAGCCGGGCTGGCCCGTGAGCCAAGTTGGGTCATGGACCAAGTTAAAGCTATTTTTGCCTATTTATTTAGAAAAATTTTAAAAAAAAAACTTAAAATTTTAATTTTATATGAATTTTGACGTATACAACTGCCTATATATACAATAATTAAATAAAATTGAAAACAATTGTTTATTTTTTTAATATACTTGATGTTGCTCAATCCAAGGTGCTGCACGAACTGAGGAGAGCAACCAGATAGTCCTTGTTGGCAGGGCAGGGCCGAGCTACAAGGACGAGGCCACACTTCAAGACCTGTGATCAAGGAAGCAGAAGTCAGAGGCCCGAGGAGTTATCCCCAGGTAAGTACTCCGACGCTGAAGTCCATAGGAGGTGGTAGATGGTCTGGCCGAGCTATAAGGATGCTGGTCCGAGCTAAGTAGTAGTACTGGTCTCAAAAGTTGGGGTCCCTTACCTCGAGCATGGAGTACCTTTTTATAGCTGAAGATTCGTGTCCTAATTGGATTGGGCTTCTGGGGTTGTCGGAATGACGTTAGTTGCCGAGATATTCGGGATAGAGTCTCATTCCCCAACGAAGTCGTCTTCCTTATTCCTCTTTATCCGTAGTTGTGCTCATCCACGTGACGTGTAGTTAACGTGGCTGAAAGGAGATGGGGGGGCCACCATAATAGCGTAGCTCGACCGAGCTATGCCGACGTGGCCGAGCTAGGATGGCATGGCCAGGCGATAACTGGGCGACCACGTGTCTCGCAGGGCCAATTCAGCCATGACCCGAACACCACTCCCCTAGTTCTGAAGTTGAGGAATGAAGTAGTCTAATTCGTTCTTCGGATGAAGAACTTCAAGTTGATGCCTAAATGGGTGTCTGGCCCCTTTGGTGTTCCTCGGCGCCTGTCGCAATCTTGAGAACCGAGCAATACGGAAAGTGGTCGAGGAATCTTCCCCTTGTCGGTTACAGAACTCTCAGAGCTCTGACTTCAGAATCCGAACACCACTCCCCCAATTCTGGAGCCAAGGAGGGGGAGTGCCTGGTTCGAAGTTTTGCACGGTTAAGTAGATCGGTAGAGAGCCGAGGTGTCAAACTGAGCTTCCAGATCCGTCCTCCTGGTGGAGCCGAGGAATGACTCTGATTCCAAGTGGAAGTCGAGCTTCTATGTCGTGGTGATGCTCGGCCATGGTGCGCCGAGCTTTGGAGTTGGGTCCGAATTTCGGAGTTGAGGCCACTGTGATGCTCGGCCATGATGTGCCGGGCTTCCAAAGTCGGGGCTTAGCTCGGCCGCATGCCTATGAACGACTTTTTTCTGCCGGTCGGAGGCCGAGCTCCGGAATTGAGGTTGTGATGCTCGGCCACGAGGCGCCAAGCTACGGAGACGGGTCCCTTGGGGGTGCCGAGTTGTGGATATGAGGCCGTTGTGATGCTCGTCAATGACATGCCGAGCTCCGAAGCTGAGGGCCCCCAAGTGCTGAGCTGTTATGACGCTCAGCTACGAGGTGCCAAGCTACCGAGACGGGTCCCTTGGGGGTACCGAGTTGTGGATCTGAGGCCGTTGTGATGCTCGGCTATGACTTGTCGAGCTCCGAAGCTGAGGGCCCCAAGTGCCGAGCTATTGTGATGTTCGAGGGCCTCCAGGTGTCGAGCTTGTTGTGATTTTCAGTTGAGGCTTGTCGATCTTCGAAGCTGAGGGCCTTGCCGGTGTCGAGCTTCGACGTTGGGGCCTTCATAGGTATCGAGCTATTGTGATGCTCAGTTGTTGTCTGCCGAGCTTCAAAGTTGGGGGCTTTGCAAGTGTCGAGCTATTATGATGCTCAGTTGTGGTTTGTTGAGCTTTGGGGGTATGCTCTTCGGCTAAGGAACTTGTACTTGAAATTTTGGGATTCGAGCACCACTCCCCCAATTCCGAAGTCAAAGAGCGGGATGCTCGGCTGGGATAGAGCAAGGCCTCCTTTGCTATTGGGCATCCCAAAGAAAGCAGAGGAACTAGTGACCCAGTGGGCTTGGGCGAACCTCAAGCACCTGTGTTGGTGGTTGGTCTGCGGCTGTGGGGTGGACTGGAGCAATTAATACCCTAGCCGATGCTTGTCAAGGTCGTTGCTTCGATTTCTAAGGCTTTTCTCATGCGGTAATAGTTGCGTCGATTGGTCTTCCTGAGCTTTGTCAGGGCAGTGCTTGATCTCTACCATAGATCTGGCGTCGATTCGCGTTCCCGTGGGCTATAAGAAGGGGTGGAGGGGCATTTCCCCTTTGCCATTTGCAAGAGGAGTTGTTGGGATAGCTCGGCGGGGTGTTGTAATTTTTGCTCAGCGTTTTATTTTTAATCCTTAGCTTCAAGCTCGATAAGATGTCTTCCTCATCTTCCCATTCTTCTTCCGCTTCTAGCTCTTCTGGTTCTAGTGGGTCTGACTATGAGTCCGAGGTTGGGGTTTTCGAGGATGCCAAGATTGGTCCCTCTAGTATAGAAGTCGAGCTTCTGTTGCGGGCTGGTCGCTGGTTTGGGACCACACCCTGTGCGTTGGACCTCGAGGATATGGCTCGGATCTAAGCTATGTATGACATCCCCAAGGACTTCCGAATGAGGTGCCCACAACACGGTGAGATGGCAATCAATGCTCGGCCCGACGAACTTTGTGTGTACGAGAACAGTCTAGAAGCCGAGCTGAGGTTCCCTCTGAACGAAGGGGTTGTCGAGGTACTTGCATGGTTCCGAGTACTACCGGTGTAGTTGATGCCAAACTCATTTAGGTTTTTGATCGGCCTTCTATCCTACTGCGTCGTCCGTGATATCGAGTTGACCCTAGGTATGGTGAGCTTCCTTCCTCGACTCAAACCTCACCAGCAAGACTATTACTATTTCTCGAATAGGAAGAACGTCAAAGTTCTGGTTGGGGCTCCTTCCTCTATAAAGCACTGGAAGGACACTTTCTTCTTTATCCACTATCCTGGGGGCCTCCCCTTCCCAGCCGTTCTACAAGAGCCAAGAACGAGAGTGCCCCATCCTCAATGCTTGGTGCTTACTTGGAAGGAAAGATCGGCTCTGAGCATGATCCACGGGATAGATGTAACTGTGTACATATGCTCAGAGATGCTAATGCTCGGCGGGCTGATGCATAGGGTGGCTGGTCTGTCCTTTTTGTTATTTTATCTTCTTGTACTTTCTTTGCTTCTTTGTTCTTATACTTACTGTCGTGCTTCCGTGATGCAAGTGTAGAGATGGCGAGGGAAGAGGAGATCGTACACCGGATGAAGGAAATCACCAGAGACAGAACCGGGCTGGCGCGGTATTGCAGGTCCGTGCCGAGGTGGTTCCTCCTCTGAGGTCTTCCGAGAGGGCACCTCGCCGACAGAAGAGAGCTCGGCGCGGGGGAACGATGACGACGAGGACATGGTGGTCGTAGAACCTGGGGAAGCTTGCCAGACAGCTTTCCCTACACAGGTCAAGGTGGGGAGCAGCAGCTTGGACATCCATGTGTCGCACTGGACAGTTCGTAGTCGGAACGGGTTAGAGACTCCTGCAGTTCCTGAGCAACTGAAGAGTCTGGGAGTACTGGGAGCAGCACATTAGAGTGCTCGCTCATCTGGGCTGTGGCTCAAGTAAGTTCATACTTAAGTGCCTTCGTTGTTTTAAGTGTGTTTCCTCGTGCTAACACTGCTTCTGGTGTCCACAGAATGCCTACTCAGCCATTGCTGTGGTTGATCATCTTCGTGAGCTACGACGGTGGTATGAGAAGTAGCATTCTGAGTACCTGCAGTTGAAGGCGTAATTGGACGAGCTTCAGGTGGCTAGAGAGTGATCTGTTGCACTGGAGAAGGAGGTGGACGAGCTGAAGGCTCAGGTGGCCGAGCAAGTAGAGTCGATCCATGGCTTGAAGCACGAGATCACCGAACTCAAGGCAAAGAGGGAACGACTGAAGCAAGAGGCCGCTAAGGAGGTAGTGGCGCCGTACAAGAACTCAATGGAACTTCAACAAGACATGGATCAGTATGCTTTGGCTTCCTACGAAGCAGGTTTTAACGTCTTTCGGCAAAGAGCGCTGCGCCACTGTCCTGAGCTAGCCAATGTTGCGCTGACTTGGGAAGCCTATGACGATGAAATGTCCCTTGCCTCAGACAAGCTTATTGGTGAGGAAGGCGGAGGCGGCAATGCAGATGAAGATGGGGATGACGAGGCCACCAACTTCCCTTCTACAGATTGAACTACCATGGGTCCCTTCTTTTTCTTTTTGTTGCTCTTGTAATGGCTCGGTATGTCGAGCTTTCGCCTAATGTACTGGTTTCCTTAATGATTTTTTTTTGTTCCAAACTTGTATGCAACTTATATATTTTATTTTTGTTTCCTCGGCCTTGCCTTGGCTAAGGTTTGGTTTGGCCGAGATCTTTAGCCTCCGATTGGTGAAGCGGGAGTGTATTCCAGGCTCTCATCTTTGGGATGCTCAGTTTCTAGTCTCGGGAGCCTTTAGGGCCCTTCGAGGGCTAGTCATTGCTCGGCTAGCTCTAGCCGACTTAGTCGGTAGGTGAGCGGAGTCTGGTTGACCGTCCTTAGGCCTTGAAGGGCGAGGGCGTTCTTCCCCACTTTAGGCTCGGACCATTCAAAGATCAACTGAGTCAGGTGGGTCAGTGATGCATTGCCGAGCTATGTGTTGTGGGCTCAGGCCGTTCAAATGTCAACTAAGTTAGGTAGGTTGGCAATATGCTGTCGAGCTGTGCATTTTGGGCTTAGGCCATTCGGAGGTTAGCCAAGTCAATGGTTTATACCGAGCTACATATGTGTGGTTGCATAGCGTGGTCGTGTAGCGCAGTCGTGTAGCACAGTCGTGTAGCACGGTCGTGTAGCACGGTTGTGTAGCTTGGTCGCGTAGCGGTGTGTGTGTGTTCTGTGTGGTGTGCGCGCATGTGGTGTGTCAGGCGCTCAACATTTTGCTTGAATAAGGTGCTCTTTGAACAAGGTGCTCTTTATTAATATTGAATCATTGGTAGTACATCCAAAGGTTTCCTATGTTCGAACTCCTCAATATTGGTCAGCCATCCAGGTCTTTAAGCTTGTATGTGCCCAGATAGAGAACCTTGGTGACTCTATACAGCCCTTCCCAGTTTGGTCCGAGCTTCCCTTCTCTGGGCGTGGGCACTATGACTTTGCGGAGGACGAGGTCACCTATCTTGAACTTGCGCCTTCTGACTTTAGTGTCATAGTATTTCGCCATCCTCTGCTGCTGTGCTACCATCATGACATATGCTCGGTCCTGGGCTTCCTCGATCAGGTCTAACTCTACGCGGAGGTCCTCGTCGTTCTGGTCTTCATCGAAGAGCTCGATCTGGAGGGTTGTAGAGCCAATCTCTACAAGTACCATAGCCTCAGCTTCGTAGGTCAAGCTGAAGGGTGTCTCACCAGTGCCTGTCCGTGGGGTAGTCCTGTATTCTCAGAGTATGCTCGGAAGTTCCTCATCCCACCTCCCCTTGGCCTGGTCTAGCCGAGTCTTCAGGCCGTGCAGAAAGGTTCAGTTGGTTACCTTGGTCTACCCATTGCTCTGGGGTCGATGTACAGTCGTGGTCCGATGGTCGATCTTCAAGTCGGAATAGAGGGCCTCACTTTCGATCGGTGAACTGTGTCCCGTTATCTATGATGAGGATGCGCGGAATACCGAATTGGCAGACAATACTTTTCCATAAAAAGTTTCGGGCATTATGTGCAGTAATGCATGCTAGTGCTTCGTCTTCCACCACAGTAGGGAAGGGGCCGAGGATGTCCATCCCCCATTGTGCGAACGGCCATGGGCTGGTGATTGGCTTCAGGGGGACTGCAGGCTGGTGATGGAGATTGGAGTGTCGCTAACAACTATCACATCTTTGAACTAACTGGGTTGCATCTTGCTTCATCGTCGGCCAGAAATAACCTTGCCGGAGTGCCTTGTGTATCAGTGTGCGTGCGCCGGGATGGTCTCCACAAATACCTTCGTGGATCTCCCTGAGGACGTAGTCTACCTTGGATGGGGAGAGGCATTTCAGGTAGGGGAGAGTGTGTGAGCGGTAGTAGAGCTGACCCAGAATAAGGCAATACCAGGTTAATCTGTGCTGGAGTTTCTTCACTTCTATTCAATCTTCTGGAACTGTGCCTTTTCGGAGGTACTGTGCTATGGTGTCCATTCAGAATGGGTCGTGCTGTACCGAGAGGATGAGGAGAGTTGTCTGCGTGATGCTTAGCTAGGCCAGAGTGTCCAATCGTGCTGTCTTGCCGAGGTCGGTTCTCGGGGAGCTGGTTAACTTGGATAGCGTGTCGGCTCATATGTTCCCGACTTGAGGAATTTACTGGATGTTGAAGTGCTCAAGTCGATAGATGAGCTCCTGCACCTTCTGTAGGTAACTTGCGATCATGGGCATTCTCGTCTCAAATTGTCCGTAGATCTGGTTGACTACCGTCTGAGAATCACTGAAGGCTTTTACTCTCTGAGCTCCCAGGTCTAGGGCGAGGCGTAGCCTGGCAATTAAGGCCCCATACTCAACTTCGTTGTTGAGCGCTTTAAACTCGAACCTGAGGGCATGCTTTAACACCGTGTCATCTGGGCCGAGGAGAATAAGGCCGGCTCTGTTGCCTTGTTGTTTGGATGAGCCATCCACGTTCAGGGTCCATACTTGTGGTGGCAGGGCAAGATCCTCGGTGGTGAATGTGCATTCGGCAATGAAGTCGGCTAGGGACTGAGCTTTGATCGCGGACCAGGGTGCGTGATCGATGTCGAACTCACACAGCTCCATGCTCCATTTGATCAAGCGGCCAGATGCTTTTGACCTTTGGAGGACTTGCTTAAGTGGCTAGTCGGTGAGCACTCTAATACGGTGGCCCTGAAAGTATAGCCTGAGCATTCTAGCCAAGGTGACCAGAGCCAGAACCATTTTCTCCAAGTTGGAGTACCGGAATTTTGTGCCACTAAGGACTTTGTTGGTGTAGTAGGTTGGTCTCTGTACCCGGTCTTCCTCCTTGATCAGTACCAAGCTGACGACCTCATCCCTGGCCGAGAGGTAGAGCAATAGCTCATCCTGTGGGCTCGGCTTGGTGAGGAGAGGTTGCGAGCTTAGGTACCGCTTCAGTTCTTCAAAGGACCGTTCACATTCCTCGGTCCATTGGAAGTCCTTCGGTCATTTGAGGGGCCTTGAAGAAGGGCAGACACCAGTCTGCAAATTTGGACATGAACTTGCTAAGGGCGGCTATTCTACTGGTGAGTCATTGCACATCTTTGTCGGTTCGGGGTGATTGCATGTCGAGGATGGCCTGTATTTTCTTTGGATTTCCCTCAATCCCCCTTTGCGTCACCATGAATCCTAGGAATTTACCCAAGCCGACCCCGAAAGCACATTTGGTTAGGTTCAGCTTCATCTTATATTTTCTGAGGGTACTGAAGAATTCCTTCAGGTCGACAAGGTGCTGCTCGGCATTTTTCCTCTTCACTAGCATGTCATCGATGTATGTCTCTACGTTTTGGCCGGGCCGAGCTGATCTTTGAACACCTCATTCACCAGTTGCTGGTTAGTGGCGCCAATGTTCTTGAGGCCGAAGGGCATGACCATATAACAATATAAGTCGCGGTTGGTGATGAAAGTTGTTTTCTCCTGGTCATCAGGATGCATTCGAATGTGATTGTACCCTGAGAAGGTATCTGTAAAGCTTAGGAGTTCATGACCCACCGTTGCATCAATAAGTTGGTTGATCCTTGGTAGAGGAAAGTTGTCTTTGGGGCAGGCTTTGTTTAGGTTAATGAAGTCGATACATATCCTCCACTTCCCAATGACTTTCTTCACCATTACCACGTTGGCCAGCCAGTTGGGGTACTTGACCTCCCGAATGAAGCCGATGTCGAGTAACTTTTGTACTTCGTATGCAATCACTTGCCACTGTTTTGTTGCGAAGCTCCTCTTCCTCTACTTGATAGCTCGGTAGCGGGGGTCAGTGTTCAAACGGTGTGTGATGACTTCGAGGTCGATCCCCGACATATCTGCTGCCAATCAGGCAAATACGTCAGTGTGGTTCTTCAGTAGCTGTATAAGCTCTTCCAGAAAGTGGTCATCTAGGAGAGAACCGACCTAGACTGTCCTTTCGAGGTCTTCTTCGTTGAGCGGCACCTGGATGAGGTCTTCGACAGGTTGGCCACGCTGTGCTCTCACCTCCTCCCTTAGGTCATAAGATTCTGTCGTCAATGTTTCTACGACTGGGCGTGCTACCCCTATGCCATATTCGGTGGGGAATTTCATGGCAAGATGGAATGTGGAGACCGTAGCCTGCAGAGCATTGAAGATCGGCCTATCGAAGATGACACTGTATGAAGAGGGGCAACGAACCACAATGAAATCTACCCTGGTCGTCGCAGTAATGTTACCGTCTCCAATCAGTAGGGGAGGGTTATTCTTCCAGTGGGGTGAGAGAGAGGGAGGAGAGATGTCTTGTTTGCGACAGGAGAGGAGAGGAAAGGAGCAAAATGCTTGTTTTGCTTAACTTTAAACTAACGACAGCCCTTCACACGATTTGGAGATGATTCCAAATGCGCGAACGGTTCCCTGACTAAGGATGCCTGGACTGAAGCCGAACTCTTCAGTGGGTAATCCCTGCGACTTACCTACATATTAGGTTTCATCCTCCATGGAGAGGATTCCCAATAAGACTATCTTTTATCTCCTATGTCATCTATTTGTCCAACGAACTGCACACCACCACCATGTCTCTTGTGTTTGCTCTGTTCCCACCAATAACAGCACCTGGAACTTCAACAACCTTGGTTTGCCGTCTCCCCACCATCCTCACCATCTAAGTTCGATTGGTTCATTCAGTCAGGCTGCTTCAAACCAGTCCAACAAATTCAGACCATTCCACTTAGGCTATGTTTGGTTTGAAAGAAAAAGTAGGGAAAGGAAGGGAAAGACAGGGGGGCCTATACAAGGTTTGTAAAGGTTTCCTTACCTTTCCCTGCATTTTCCTTCAAACCAAACATAGCCTTAACAGACTTTGTTGCTCTTCTGTCTTCTCGGCCCACTGAGGCCCATTACATTTATTTGCCCGTTGAGACTCATTGATTCCTTTGAAGACATCAAGGAGGGGAAGAAAGGCATTTTTGGTTAAAGGCATTTTATTGGACCCTATTTGGCTCATATTCAGCATTGGCCGATGTGGCCCATTTTTAAATCGGCTCAAGAATTCAGCCCATAGAGGCATTTTAGCTGACTCAATGAGGTCTCTTCTTGGCCTGATTTGACCCATTATTGTTTTGGCCCGTGTTAGTTTGGGCTCAGTTTGGAAAGAGTACAAATACAAATAATACAAAATACAAGATTTTGTGCTCTACATATTTGTATTTGTATTCCTTTCAAACTGAGGCTTAGTAACATTTTCTACAATCAACCCATAAAGGTTCTTTCTCTCTTGAAGCAGAAGCAAGACTACTTTCTACATCATCATCAAGTTGCCATGTCATCATTGTTTTCTCATTGCATTGGAATAGATTGGGATATCATCAGGTTGCAGAAAAATTTTGGTTTGCTCTATCATCACCACATTGGAGATAGGAGTGTCAACGGTATTTGAAAATCCAATTTTGAATTCGAAACTCAACATAATTAAATTGAATTTAGATAATTTGAACATCTAATTGGTTGAATTCGGATATGACCTGATTCGATTCAATAAATATTTGAATTCGACCGATTATTTGATTCTTATATACAATATATAAAATATTTAAATGTTTTATATATTTTATATATATAATAATTAAATTATAAAAATAATTTAAATATTTATTTTATATATTTATTAATTACTTAAAATAATTAATTGGTCAAATTTCAATATCTATCAGATATCAAATCGAATTTAGATATCGGATTTTTTAATTAGATTTAAATTCGGATATTACCTAATTCAATTCAACTTCAATCCGTTTAAGATTTGGAGCTTTGATTCAATACATCATCATTTTGTAGCAATTTTTTCAAATACATCCATATCTATACGCTTGGGTGGTTGAGATAAAATCGAATACGTATGTTTGAGTTGATTTAGAATAGAAGAATTTGTTTCTCTGATATTTTATAGGCCATATTATGTACCGCCTCCAATTTTTTAAAATCGAGCTCTAAAATGGAATAGTTCGAACTCAAATTCGATTAGGCTGGATTGGAATTCGATTAAGCTGCAATCGAAGCATACCACATTACCACTTACTATTAAAACATTGAGTGCAAAAAATCCTCACCAACCTGATTTGAGTATTGTTTAAAAAGCTTGTATTAGACTTCAAAGATATCCGTCCACAGTACGGTATGATAGCATACAGGCCATGCCAGGGCTCTTCTCTATTATAAATTAAAATTTTTTAAATAAATAATTTTGTCCCAATCGATAATCCAGCCTGTCCCAAGGCTTGGCCCACAAACCAGCCCAGCCCGCGACACAGCATAGCACAGCATGGGCTTGGGCCATAAACCGTGCTGGGCCAACCCCTAAATTACCCCAAGAGAGAGAGGCACGGCCTGAAACAGCGTGCACTTTGCGATGGCTGCCCACGGGCCGTGCCCAATTTACACCTCTAGGCACGAGGTGCAACCAAACTCATCCAGGGCTCTTGTCTATTAAAGGGTTTAATTCTGACAATGTGAAGCATTGGAGAGAGAGAGCTTTGTTCTAAAACTGTGCAACAACAACGGAACAGAATTGAAGGCCTGTTTGTTCTCATCAACAGGTCAGATGCTATCCTCTAATAAATCATGAAAAGGAGAATTCAAAATCGCTTTGAAAATAGACATCTCAACTCCCAAAAGTCCACGACACATTCCTTAGTTGAACTAATGAGATAGCTTCTTAATTAAGAATTATCTCCGCAAACTAGAAAAATGTAGTTTAATAATAATCTTCAGTATCATATTTAATGGCTTCTGATATAATAGAATATAATTTAATAATAGAATATAGTTTGATTTTAAAAAAAATAATTCCAACGGCTCGAGAGGGGAGTTTCATGTAACACGCCGTTAAACAGAAAATTCATTTCCAATAAAAATATTATTCTAGGAAAAAAATTCCATGTGCTACTCACATGCATAAAACCTAACTCATTGCCTTGCAAATTTCACAAGATAAAGATGAGTGGAGACTAGAAGACCCCAGAACAATGTGAACTGGATCAGGCCCCACCCACAACTTGCCGCGTGGTTTTAACCTGGGGTCCACCATGAGGTAAATCTCCCCTTAAAGAGTTGATTCTGTCTAGACAAAAGAATCAGCATTAATTATTAAGCGATCCCAACCCTTGAATCCACTTGCTAACCCACCCGGAATTCCAAATCCTACACACACATCTACAATCGGGTTGGGTGTCTTGCCAATCCACCCGGGAACCCGTAATGCTACATTATTAATTTGTTATGGGTTCAAATATGATTCATTCTTTAAAAAGATGGAAAAGCTGTCGATCCAACGGTGTAAGACTTCCATGAAATTATGAAAAACAACTTATATGATGGTGGTTGGCAACACATAATCATGGTCTTTCTTAAGTTAAAAGAAATGAGAAATGACACGTAGATATTTGGAGTCTCACGAATCGTCGTTGACAGCTCCGCTTGTCGGCGCGTCGCTACATTCACGGCGTCCATTTCCGCACCGCCCACGGTCCCAACCCTGATCAAGAATAAACTGCAATTATAATATAAATAAAAAAATAATCAGTTAAAATAAAAAAAAAAAAAATTATAAAAATCAAAAAGGGTTGAGACTTGAGAGGACTCCAAAGACTGAACTGCCTTCTTCCTTTTTCATAATGTCGACCATATCCCACTCGCATTATAATTTTCATTGAAGAATATATATATCATACACAGTAGTCATTGTCATTGGCAATGGGCCAATGGACAATGATCTGTGTCAGCGAGATTGTTGTTGGCCCACGCAACAAAAATGTGGGCTACAGCCTAATTTCGCTGCAACCACTAAGCTCAAAAAGTGAAGTTTGTCCATTTACTTCCGTGGCCATAATCTGTTTGTATGCTTTCTTGCCCTTCCTATACACAATCTCAAGACACAAAGGCTTAGGTTTGATTCTGTTAGAAGCAAGGTTCAAAAGTTTGATAATATACTATAAGACGTTTCATATGGGGCATATTGTTGTGTTGGTAGTATTTAAAATATCATTTTTAAGGCATTTTTTAAAGGCTGTGTTTGGTTGCAGTGCAATTTTATTTGCAGTTTTACACTATTATAAATGCATGGGAGTGTAAATGAAAAAATATATAAATTCTTATTTAATTTTGTTTTAGATTTTATTTTATTCTCCTTTATGTCTTAATTTACTTCATTTACAATGCAATCAAACAAAATAAACTAAAATTTAAAACAAAAATAATTCAGAATTTAGACTCGAATCATTTGCACTGTTATAGTTTTGCGTCAGTACAAATTTATTTGTATTGCAACCAAACACAGTCAAAAGGGGTTAATTTAAATGTTAAACAACATTTAAAACAGCCCTAAAACATAATTTTGAAAAACAAATACTAAAAAATGGCCTCCAAAAGTATCATCATTTTGAATCTTAGAAGAACTCTTTGCATCTAAAGCTTGCAGTGCTAATCGTATTCGGGTGCAAATTTTGCATCCAATTCGGTTTTTACTTTGTTTTATTTGTAAGTATGATTTGTATTTCTACTGTATACAAAATTCGTACGTTTTCGTAAATTTTAGATCCCAACAGTGATAAAAAATTTACCTCAATTCATTCTCATATAAAGTGGGGACCGGATCATTCCTACCTCCATTCTCTTTCATTTAAAGTTCATTTCATTTTACTTACTATTATACTTGTTACAAAAGAATAAAACAAAGTAAGACCAAGTCAAATCTGAAGTAAAAAATAAAACAGAATTTACACTTAGTCCTTTTGCATTTTAATGCATTTACATCAGTTCTATTTTAAATGAGCACAAATGCAAATGCGCAGAGCACAAAACCTTATATTTTGTATGTATTTATATTGTACATATTTACATTTGTATTCTTTCCAAATTGAGCCTTAGTCTATTTCTATTACTTGCAAAATAACTTAAAATACCGCCAAATTTTCTGACAATAGGACATCGTCATTTAACTATGGATGGAAAGATTAAAATGTCTATTTTACTAATAATTAATTCTTCAAATTTTTAAAACATCATTCGACACAAGTTTCTTTCTTTCTCTTCTATTGGCAAAAACCTTGGATATAACTAAGATTTCAATTCAGGAAAACTAAGAGAGAAGTAATTCTTGTAATTCAACTCACCAAAAAACCATGTCATGTTGCATCAAACAAAATCCATTTTGCCTTCTAATTGAGTCTGGCTAAAGTCACGGGCATGATTTCTATCTGACCCATATTGCTCTAAAAAGAGCATGCAAGGCAAAACAACTTGTGAAAAGGATGAGATTGCTGATGCAACATGGCACAAGATTCAACCTTCTGTACGAGAATTTTGTGGTATGTATTTTGGCTTTTGACAAGCTTTATTCCAACTCATAATTTTGTAATTTGTCATTGCATTAAAATCTGGTTTCGTCATTAGGTAGTTTGAATTTTTTTTCTAAATTATGTAAGAAAATATGGTTTAGAGTATTGACATATTGACCGTGGGTCCATTTCATATGTATTTTAATGATAACAAATTCATCACAAAAGGCTTGTGCATTAAGGGTCTGTTTGGTTCGTAGGAATAGGGGTTTGGAATCATAATCGAAATGGGCCATTCTGATTCCAACTGTTTGGTTTGGTGGAATCGGAATCCCATTCCCATCCCTGATAGAATGGCATTTTCCCGTTTAAGGGAATGGTTGGTCATTCCCTCCTCCTCCCTTGGAAATGAAATTTCATTCCAGCTGATTTCAATTCCTATTCCTCTTTCTGTCTGAACCAAATAGATTGTGGAAATAGAATATTCTGATTTCGATTCTGACAGATTTTGATTCCGATTTTGACAATGAAACAAATGGATCCTAAGTGTTTGCAACCATTATAAGCTCAAGAAGTTCAAAGTACATTCAAAATGACTTAAAGTCTTCAAGATGTGCAAACCGTTCGTAATCAAATGCGCCTTCAAGGTATGCACAATCAAGAGGCTTGCTTAAAGAGGAAAGAAAAATGATACTCAACTTCAAAGTATTTTACGTTCAAGCAATGAGAAAGAGAAATGAAGAAAAGGTTGTTCCTCAAAAAATGCTCAAGTTTAAATGTAAGAAAATGTCTATGTTTTGTTTGGGTTATGGTTGGGCTGGCCACGAATGCCACGTGGCAATCTCTCCAGCCATCTTATCTCTCCAGCCACTCCGCTAGGGAAGAGGAATCATCCCGAAGACCTCAGCGGGTAACCACAATTTAATAAGCTCAGAAGCCTCATCCGAATAGGACACAGATCCTCAGCTATAAATAGGTAATCTCCACTTAGGGTAAGGGACTTTTGGATCTTCATACTTTTATCTTGTCTCTTCTGCTCAGACCAGCATTATTCTCACTTGCTCGGCCTAACCACATACCCTTCATTTCACTGACTTGAGCACCGGAATGTCTACTCGAGGAACAACTCCTTGGGCCTCTAATATTCTTTCTTGATTTCAGATATTGGTGTGTGACTTCGTCCCTCCACCTCGATTTCACCAGTTGGTAGGATTATTTAACTGTGATCTTGGTTTGAGACACCTCGGATAGGACAACATCAGATTGGCGCCATCTGTGGGAAACACACAAAAAGCCATTTCCCAAATCCCTTTCCGTGCAATCAAGAAAACTATCCCAAGAAACACATCTGACCGCTCTGGAGCCCAATTACCATCTCGGGGATCTCGTTCTCACCGTAGCTCTCCACCTCGAACAACAAGCCACAATCAATCTTGCACAGTTCCAGGCGATGCAACAAAAGGTCAACCGAATTCTTACGATGATGGAAACGCTAGGACAGCCAGCCCAAGACCCTGCAGACCATTCACCTGCTGCGCAGACGCTTATTATGGCTGCTCCTTGCTTTGAGGACCCCAAAAAGCGCCACCCAAACAGGTAGAGGGTTCGGTCTGACCAAGAAAGATAGCAATCATCAAGAAGGCCAGACTCTCCAATCTGGTCCCACGAACATGATTTTCACAATAAGTCACACCGTTCCACCCGGATTCTGGCGAAAGAACAGCTTGGCCAACGTCCGCCTCAACAACCCATCCCGATAGTTGAGTCTAATCCGATTCGAGATTACCCTGCAATACCAAAGGGAGAAAGGTCCGTAGGCATGGTCCCAATCAATAGAAATGCTGAGATCAGGGAACTGAGAGAATGCTTGGCCGAACTAGAATGCAACCCAGCAGACAGAAGCGTGGCTCCTCCTACGACCCAACCCACAAAATACCACAACTAGCTCACGAAGGAACTAGTCTTCGTTCAAGAAATCGTAAATGAACTCCCGTCGACTGGCTGGTGACATCTGTAGATCAAGAAGTATGATGGAGCCTCAAACCCCAATGACCACATCAAAGGATTCAAGGCTATGATGATGTTGCACGGCTCGTCTGAAGGATTTATGTGCAAGGCCTTTGTCACCACCTTCCATGGAGTCACTAGGACCTGGTATGCCTCACTTCCTTCATGGTCCATATCTTCTTGGGACGAACAGGAGACCCAATTCTTGGCACAGTTCACGACCAGCTAAAGACATTGGAAGACTCCAGCTAGCCTTGCAAGTCTGAGCCCTAGAACATTTTGTAGAGATGATAACCATTGTGAGTGGCCTACGATCTTCTGCATTCAGCTTCTCATTACAGAAGAACCCTCCTCCCAACTTAACGACACTCATGAAGCATGCACAAAAGTACATGAACATTGAGAAAACCCAAGCACTGTAGAGGAGCAAGGAAGAGTAGCAAGCCCGGAAGAGAATGGACCATGATGAGCGCAGACCAAACCGAGAAAGCAAAAGACAAGACCGACAATCTGACCGAAGACCGAGGACCCCGCCTCCAACGTACAGGAACTTCACTCCTCTAAATGCACCTCGGTCCGAGATACTGATGCAGATCTACGACCGTAGCTTCATCAGATGGCTCGAGAAGATGAAGTCCCAAAACAACATAAGAAATCGAGACAAATATTACAACTTACTTTGAGACCACAGCCACGAGACAAAAAGCTATAGCGACTTGCGCCACCACTTGGAGGACCTCATCAAGCACTGATACCTCGATGGCTCCGTGGACATCAAAGAGCATAAGCCAAAGGATGAAGCACATCGGCCCAACACACCATCGGCCCGAGCTCCCCTAGTAGGAGTCATTGCGGTCGTCTCAAGCGGAATGGCTTCTGGGGGGGAGAGCAGCTCAGTCCGCAAGATGTATGCATGGCTACACCAACTTGAAGACAGGGAGCATAAAAGACGATGGAAGGATGACATCTTGGTCGACACTATCAAAGTGGCTAACATCGAAGTCTGACACTTCTTGGTTGACACTATCAAAGGAGCTCAGCTAACATCCTCTTTGAAGAATCCTTTGAACAACTTGACATTAGTAGGGATCATCTCACTCCAGTCAACACTCCTCTAGTGGGCTTCTCTCAGGAATCCCTTATGCCCCAAGGGAAGATCACTCTACCGTTGCTGATAAGAAATGACAACATCACCACCACATCAATGGTTGACTTCATTGTCGTCCGAGTCCTCTCTCCCTACAACATCATCCTTGGTCGGCTGACCTTGAATGCTCTGTGGGCTTTGGTTTCCACGTACCACTTGGTAATGAAGTTCTGGACCCCATACGGAGTGGGCGTGGCTCATGGGACCCAAAGGACTACAAGGCAATGCTACTTGATAGCCTACCGAAGAAGGCCCCATGCTGCCGAAACACTCAACATAAAGAACATGCACTTGGGAGACAAGCTACAAACACAACATGGCCAGCCCGTGGAAGACCTCATCCAAGTGCCACTCTCTGATGAAGACCCCAAGAAGACAATCCAAGTTGGATTCCTCATGGAAGACCGTCTTCGGGATGACATAGTGCAACTACTAAAGGACAACGCCAACGTGTTTATCTAGTCGGCAGTAGAGGATTTGCATTGACTTCACCAACCTAAATAGGGCCTATCCTAAATATAGCTTCCCCCCTATCAATGATCGACTAGCTAGTCGATGCAACGGCGGGGCATGAACTCTTGAGATTCATGGATGCATTTACGGGCTATAACCAAATCTAAATGCACCTTGATGACCAGGAGAAAACAACATTCATAACTAACTGAGGACTGTACTGCTACAAGGTAATACCCTTCGGTCTGAAGAATCCCGGTGCTACCTACCAATAGCTGGTGAACCAAATATTCAAAGGTCAGCTCAGTCGAAATGTGGAGGCTTATATGGACGATATGCTAGTGAAGAGCAAGAAAGTCGAGCAGCACCTGGCCGACCTTAAGGAAGTCTTTGGCACCCTCCAGAAGCTAAACCTGACAAAGTGTGCTTTTGGCATCGGGTTTGACAAATTCCTAGGATTCATGGCCACGTAGAGGGGGATCAAGGCTAACCTAGAAAAGATCTAGATCATCCTCGATGTGCAGTCTCCATGGACTTACAAAGAAGTGTAGCTTCTCACCGGACAGATAGCTGCACTAAGCATATTCATGTCGAAGTCCGTGGACCGGTGCTTGCCCTTCTTCAAAGAACTAAAAAAGGGAAAAGACTTCTAGTGGACCAAGGAATGTGAACAATCCTTCCAAGAGCTGAAAAGATACATGAATTTGCCACCTTTACTCACAAAGCCGAGCCTAGGACATTTACTCCTACTCTACCTGTTGGTTGAAGACGAAGTGGTCAGCTCGGTCTTGGTAAAGGAGGAAGGTTAGACATAGAGACCAATCTACTACACCAGCAAGGTCCTCATAGGTGTAAAGGCACGATACTCAAACTTAGAGAAGGTTGCCTTGGCCCTAGTCACCTCGGCGAGAAAGCTCAAACCATACTTCTAGGCCCATAGTGTCCAAGTTCTCACTGACCAGCCTCTCAAGCAAGTGCTACAGAAACTGGAGACATCTGACAACCTAGTCAAATGGAGCGTGGAGCTAAGTGAGTTTGACATCAACTATGCGCCTCAACCCATCATCAAAGCCTAGGCCCTGGCCGAATTCACCTTCTCAATACAGGATCCAGTCGAGGTTCCACTAGCCTAGACTCTTCATGTGGATGGCTCATCCAACCAACAAGGTAGCGGGGCCGGATTCATTCTCCTCGGCCCGAACAACACTGTCCTAGAACACACACTCATGTTCAAGTTCAAAGCGTCCAACAACGAGACCAAGTACAAAGCTCTAATAGCTGAACTTTGGCTCGCCTTGGACCTTAGAGCTAGGCGAGTTAAAGCCTTCAGCGACTCCCAGCTTGTGGTCAACCAAGTCCTCAGCCAGATCGAAGCAAGGGTGCCAACTATGGCAAGATACTTGTAGAAAGTGCAAGGACTCATTCAACGGCTCGAACACTTCACCATACAGCAAATCCCCCGAGCCGAGAACATACGAGCCGATGCACTCTCAAAGCTTGCCAATTCACTCTGCACATACCTCAGCACAAACGTCAGAATGGACGTCCTAGCACAGCCCAACATCTTAGAGACAACCCTATTGACCTCCCTGTTCAGCAAGAGCCATCGTGGATGGACCCCATTACTCAGTACCTACAGGATGGCACACTCCCAGCCAACCAAACCGAAGTGAAGAGCCTTGCCCATAGGACAGCCCAGTACTGCCTTATTCAAGGACAACTCTACCGCCGGTCACACACTCTCCCCTACCTAAGGTGTCTCCCCCTATCCAAGGCTGACTACGTCCTTAAGGAGATACAAGGTACCTACGGAGACCACCCCAGCACTCGAACCTTGGCTTATAAAGCACTTCTACAAGGATACTTCTAGCCTACCATGAAGTAGGATGCAACTTAGCTAATCAGGAAGTGCGATCGTTGTTAGAGACATTCAGACCTTCACCACCAATCAACAACTCCCCTAACTGAAGAGATGAGAGATCCATCGTTTGGATGGCCGAACCCTACAGGAAGGTTGGATGAAATTTCAAAAATTTCTCTCTCTCCCATCTGGGAATCGCATTCCCTATTTTAGAAAATTGCATTTTCAATGATCAATCTTGAACCAAACCGGACCAGATCTAAAACCAAAAGGGAGGAGAGGGATATACTTGATACAGAGTAGCAGTAACTCCCAATGAGGTGTTCACGCTCAAGGAGAAAACCAAAACCCGCTTCCACTAAAGATGACACAGTGTGTGGTGAAGCAGGATCAATAGGATAGCTCTTAAGCAAGAACTGAATTCTTCAGCAAGAATGGAGTAGAGGGCTGGTGAGCACGACTTCAGATTGCTTCTTCTACCAAGAAGCAATATCAAGAACAATTCTTGATCACTGCCACAAGTGGAGATCAAATTGGGTAGGAGCGGCAAGAACAGGGAAGAACTCTATAGATTGCTGTAATGTCTGTTGTGTGTTTTGCATGTCCACCTTGCTCTCTTATTTATAGCCTTAAAGAGACAACCTCCTAATCTGATTAGGAGTTTCCTAATCCAAATCTTTATTTGGATCTGGACTCTTTAAATGATAAGAATAATCCCTTATCTTATCTACAGTTTAAGATCAGTTTGATCCTAATCAAATTAGGAGTTTTCTGATCCAAATCTTTATTTGGATCTGGACTCTTTAAGTGGATAAGACTTATCATCTTATCCTTATCTACTGATCCAAACCCAGATTTGCCCCTATTTAATTAATCTAATTAACCCAGTTCGAATTGGGCTTTAGGCCCATTAAGTTTATGTGCCCCTTTAACCTCTTAACCTGCTACTAGTTGCCTCTCCTTGTATGGCGTGGGACCCAAACATTGATCTACACATCAACCACATGGGTTCAACCCAACCTTTGTTACAAGGCCTGGCCGAATTCACTATAAGAAATAGTGAACCCCTGAGTCCATCACCATGGGCTCTTAGTGGGCCCAACATTTACACTAAATGGTCTTTGGGTCCAACCACCTTATGAAAACCCAAGAACTATGGGCAGATGCAAGATTAGCCCATCAGGTATTACCCTCAATGGTTTTACACTTAACCTCTCAGCCCATAATGATCAAACACTACCCGACAAGAGAGGACCTCTCCCTCGGTTGCAAGGAACAGTGCTGCACTCTCTACTCACATGGATCCCGGGAATTAAAACCTTTTGCAAACATTATGGTTTTTGCCGGCAGTTTAGGTTTCCATCATAGAGAGTGCATCCCCGATCATTCACTTTGTTCGACAAAGGGGTTGATCCTATCACTATGATCACCCACTTAGATGAATTTTCGGACTGTCCCAACATACCCAGGTTTTGACCCCCTCTAAGGATCTCACTACTTGGCATATCAAAGACAGCCCAATCCGGCACCTAGTGCAGTACCATAATCGAGTCTAGGGGTCAAGTGTAACATTCCAGTTTTGCCCATCTATCTTTAAGGTCCAGGGCAATACTAGAATTTTGGTCCAGTTCAGGGTTTCAAGAAAACCCACACTACATGTACCTCAGGTCTCACCCTGGTAGTTGAGACAAGCCACCCCAACCAACTTGGTGGTACATCAGTGTCAGCCTTGGCAGGATAAATCTCCCTAGATCTATCCAACGGCTGTGAAGATTCTAAACTAACACGAGTCTCATTAAGTGTCCAGTTTAAGGGTATTACACAGAAACACACCATAATGACATAAATCAATTATGTACTTTATTCATTTACAATAAATGTCAAAAGGTACATCAATCTGATTGGAGCTAAGGGCATAACTGTCTAACACTAACACCCATCACTAGTCCACGACCCTTCACCCAATGGGGGATAAACATCCTTGAGGCCTTCCCCATCATGGTCAGGCAGAAGAAGTTCCTCCTCGTCGCGGTGGACTATTTCACTAAGTGGGTGGAGGTCGAACCCTTGGCTTGCATCACCGCGTAGAACGCCCAAAGCTTCTTATGGCAGAACATTATTTGCCATTTCGGCATCCCTCGGGTCCTCATCACCGACAACGGCTCCCAGCTCACTGATCGAAAGTTTGAAGCTTTTTGCGTAGAGATAAAGATAGACCACTAGACCACGACCGTTCATCGACAACAAAGCAACGGACAAACAAAAGTGACTAACCAAACCCTGCTCCATGACTTGAAGACCAGACTTGACAAGGCCAAGGGTAGGTGGGTTAAAGAACTACTGAGCATCCTCTAGGCTTACAGGACCACGCCTCGGACAGGTACTAGAGAGACCCCCTTTATCCTAGCCTATGGAACTAAAGTGATGATCCCTGTAGAGATCGGTTCTCATACTCTTTGAACCGAGCTCTACAACAATGACCAGAATAGTGAAGACGAAACCTGTGACCGAGCATGTCTTAGGATGGTAGCACAACAGCATAGGATGGCCAAGTACTACGACTCTAAAGTCTAGAGGAGGGAGTTCAAGACAAGCGACCTCGTCCTCCACAAATTCATAGCACCCACACCAGGAGAAGGGAAGCTCAAACCAAACTGGGAGGGTCCGTACAAAGTAACCAGAGTCCTCGGCCCAAGCACCTATAAGCTAGAAGACCTTGATGGGAAGCCGTTGTCGAGGAGCTAGAACACCGGGAACCTAAGAATGTATTACCAGTAGTAGCTAAGGGCGGCACCACTTCTACATTATCTAAGAAATAAAGGCTTACATTTTTGCATACAACTGATGAGCACATCACACACATTCGCCCAACCAAACTCTAGTAGCTGGGGTGGCCGAGCACAGCACACGTCATTGCACACACCTTCACACAATGGCACCACTGAGCCGAACTAGTATGACTAGCAAACCCGGCTGACCTAAAACGGCAAAGGCCCATGTGGGAACAACATCCCCACCCCAAGGGCAAGAGGATGACCATCAAACTCCATACATCCGACTGACGAACTGTTAGAACAAAGCCAGCCAAGGAACATGAATGGCCCAGCCAGAGCATAAGGCTCCTTGAGACCAGGCGCCACCGAGAGTTTGGAAGCACTTCGACCAACACAAAACCAAAGACATGGAACACCCGACCTCGGCTACCAAACACCTCGGCCGACTATAGACCAAGACTCGCGATCAACCAAAGGAGAAACAATAAAGGAAAGACACATAAAAGGTTTGTCAGAAAAAAAGTTTGATTTTTTATGAATTGACAAAAATAATTACATAAGTTCAAAGCTTGGCATACTGAGCCGCGTGCATCACAACAAGAAAAAAGAGAAAAAGTAGGACACTTCAATTGTCGAGAGGGGGTCCTCGACTTGCTCCTGGACCTCGACAGTAGCATCTTCCCTATTAGGCGTTAGGGGTCAAACGAGTTGAACCATTGAGTAGCCTCGGCCACCTCCAGGAAGCGGCACGTTGTCCTTTGCTGGTAGAGAGCGAACCCCTACTACTAGGACTCGGTGTTAAAGTCATCTAGATCATTCTGGTAGGCCTTCGAAGCCTTATACATGGAGACCCCCTCTTCCTCTGCCCATGCAACCCTCGCTTCGATGTCCCTAAATCCTTCCTCAGCGCGTCCCACGTCTCCTTCAGGTTGTGGATGCGGCTCTTCAGTTTGTGAATGGTGTCGTCCATCTCTTCAACACCACACTTCAGCTCGGATAGCTCTGCCTCCAGCTCGTCATATCCCGCCTTCAGTTGCTCATACTCCACCTCCCGTGCCTCACAAAGGTGTTGCAGTGCGCGAAGGCGGTCGATGAGGCCGACGACTAAGCAAACGGATTGCAAAATAACCAACTGTCAGTACAAGGAAAGAAGAGTAGTGAACGTACAACCCATCTATCTCATGGATGTCCTCTAGCCATATGGTCCATTGCGGCATGTCAGCTCGGTCAAGCTCTCTACCGCGGTACACTCTGGCATGCCCCCCCCTGCGGTGACGGATGGTCAAACTGGGTCGCAACCTCTTTAGGATCGACGACCACAACCTTCTCCAGAAGCCTTGACCTCTTCCCTTACTGAGGCGTGCGCTCTGCTGACCGCCCCTGTTGCTCGATGACCCTGAGCTGTGCACTCGGAGCCCTAGCTGATTGTGCCCTCCTCTCCACCGTGGCCCTCACACATCGAGTTATCTCCTTAAAGCCATCTGTGTTAGTTCCTGTACAAGCCATCATGAAATAAGCACAAAGTAAAGAACTGAGAAAGTAAACAAGAGGAATACCTAGTATAACCCACAAACCGAACTGGTAGTGCTCAGCCGTGCTGCACATCAACCCAACATGGATCGACATCGAGAACAGCGTGTACTCTTAAACGTCTATCCTCACTATCTGCCTTATAGATGCCAACTCCTCCCCAGAAAGCTCGGCCTCAGTCGACGCTTTCACTTTGGTCCTCGGAACATGAAGCTTGGCGGGGAACAACCAACCTCCCAGGCAACACACAAAGAAGAATCCCTCTTTCTAGTTCTTCACCAAAGAAGGGCCCCCAACAAGAAATAGGCAAACATTGGTAGGGTGATGTCGAGGTCATGGACTGAACTGTAGCAAAGAAATAATAGTAGCCCTGCTAGTGCTTCTTCAAATGCAAGAAATAAGCAAACATTAGTAGGGTGATGTCGAGGTCATGGACCGAATTGTAGCAAAGAAGGATGACCAGGTATCTAAAGCAGTTGGGCATCAATTGGATCAGTTGGACACAGTACCACCTCAATATCGTGGCTATACCCTCACTCAACGGAAACCTCAGCCCAACCATCAGGCTATGATCGTAGACGCAGAGTTCGCAAGGCCAAGATGAGGTGGCCCACTTACAGGCACTCGGACACCTCGGTTCATAGTCCTTAGGGATATAGTACAGGGCCCTGATTCGAGCCAGATCCCCCAGAGTCAAGCAGTAGGGAGTAGATGCAAAGCGGTTGCCAAACCGCGTAGGGGTGTTGGGCCACCCTGACACGATTTCTACCTTGGCTTCGTCGACCTCGGTCCCCTAGACCACGGCCTCCTCCACTGCCTCAACCTCACCCTTGAGCCCGTTGACCTCGGCCCCCTGGCCATCGGCCTCATGGACCATGAGCGTGGTAGCCTCGGCAAGAGACCCCTACTCGAACTCACTACCCGAAGAACTACAAGAAGAAGATGAACAAGAAGAAATAGAAGATGAGGAAGAGGAGGACATCTTACTAGACGAAATGAAAGTTACATCACAAAAAATCGAAGCACCAGCCGAGGAATACTTCTTACCGAACTCCAAGGAGCAGACTCTTCACAATTGACAAAGTGAAATGGCTCTTCACCCCTCTTTTATAGGACAACCAACGGCAGAGATCAAGTCAGATCAATGGCATCAATTTGACACTGCACTCTACACACGTGTAACCATGGGAAGACGAAATGATGCCTCCGCACTCCGCACGCGTGTAACCTTGGGAAGACAAAACGACGCCTCTATACTCTGCACGTGCGTAACCTCGAGAAGACGAAATGACACCTTTGTACTTTGCACACACGTAACCTCAAGAAGATGAAATGGCGCACCTACCAATCCATTTTGAAAACAACATGGGCGTCAAACCGGCCGGTTCATATAGCAAACCAATTTCACCCGAGGCTGCTCAACTCGGATAAGTGAAATCAACTGAAGTTAAAGTTCCTCAACCAAGGACCATAGAGCTCTTCCACACCAAACCGCAACCGAGCACTACTCCTTGACTTCGGAGCTGAGGGAGTGGTGTTTGGGTTATGGTTGAGCTAGCCACGGATGCTACATGGCAGCCTCCATGGCCATCTTATCTCTCCAACCACATCAACACCACACGGAATAGATAAGCATGATCAGGAAGGAGAGTCCTACACGAACAAGGAGGGTAACTCCGCCAGGGAAGAGGACTCATCCCGAAGACCTAGGTGGGCAACCGCATCCCGATAACTCCAGAAACCTCATCTGAATAGGACACGGATTCCCGACTACAAATAAGTAATCTCCGCTTAAGGTAAGGGACTTTTGGATCTTCAGACTTTTATCTTGCCTCTTTTGCTCAGACCATCATTGTTCTCACCTGCTCGACCTAACCACTTACCCTTCATTTCACTGACTTGAGTGTCAGAGTGTCTACTCGGGGAACAACTCCTCGGGCCTCTGATCTTCTTTCTTGGTTTCAAATCCTGATGCACAACTTTGTCCTTCCACCTTGGTTTCACTAGTTGGCAGGATTATTTAACTGTGATCTTGGTTTGAGACACCAAAGATTGGACAACATCAGTTTAAGCCTTGCAACCTAAGCGGTTTAATTATGTAAATTATCATTTAAGTGTTACAAGAGTTTTTGATCTTTCAAAAGGCATGCAAGGAAAAGGAAAAGATTTTTTTCTCAAATGAAAGATTTTTCAAGAAAAAAAACGAGCTAGTAGATTATTGAAAAGGCGCTTAATTGTCAAATTCAGCTTTTTATAGTCATTATGTAAGTCAACTCATATGCATTGAAAAAGGGACCAAAGCAAGTATTTTTGGACCTTATGAGATTTTCATAATTTCCCCTCAACCTTTTAAGACATGGTGGGATTAGGCTTAGAAAAGATTAGGATTGGTTGTAGGTATAGGTGCAAGTTGGGTGGGTTGGGCTGGGTTTAGCTCAACTCAAGCCCAACCTTAAGAATTGGGGCTAAGGCATGTGTTTGGCCCAAACCTGAATTATCCAATCCAAGCCTAGCCTACACTAAAATTTGATGCACTCAGGTCGGACTCGGACCTGGGCTAGACTCAAATTTGTCAATCAACTCACACTAAAAATTGACATACATGTATGTATATATGTATACATATATGTATGTGTAAGTACATGGATATAGAACCTATGGGGATTCCGCTATACACACTCAAATAAACAACTATAGCACAATCATATTGCACTACAAGCCCAAATCCCCACATGTAGATAGTAGGTAAGTTGTGCCAAAGAATACCTAATTGCAATTGAAACTTGGAGAAAATCCCTACAATGCAATTTCACTATTTTTATCCCCAAAATTTCTCTAGGTGGAGGGGATGCCACCTTAAAATTTTATTAATCATCAACAGAATGCAATAAATAAGCAAGGGAGGACTTAGCCCGCCTTGCCCCAAAACCCCATACAAGAATAACGCTCTTGTGACACTCATCCCACAAAGAAAAACAAAAAGGAATGAAACAAATACAATTAATCAATCCTAACACGTGGAAGAAATTAACAAATCATCAAAATACCAATTAAAACAGTCATGAGGGAGCAGAGTAAGATGATCAAATAGAGAAGAAGAGCCACTATGAGATGCATATTTAGCTAACGCATCAGCCACACCACTATTTCGTTTGTGAAGAATGTGCACAAAATCCATTGACATAGCCTCTATGCGTTGCTGAATTTCATCAAGAACGTCTAAGATAGCCCAAGGTGGGCAAAAGAGCTTATTAAGGATCCCTATCATTAGCAAGGAATCGCTCTCTACCGTAACCTGCTGAATCCCCAAAGCTTGACAATACTTAAGAGCGTCCAAAATTGCTAAGCCTTCATTTGAGGTGTTCATGCCATGTCCATACCAGTTCGCAAAAGCAAAAACAAACTAGCCACAACAATCTCTAATAATCCCACCACCACTAGAGGGGCATGGGTTTCCAAAACAAGCACCGTCCATGTTGCATTTAAAAGGAGAAGTAGGCTTTCAAGAAACGACTTGAACTCTAGAGTTTTTTGCACTGGCGCACAACCACATGTTTATGTGCAAAACTTGGAGCTGGAATAAGTCGTGGCTGGAAGGAGGAATAGTGAGAAGACTCCAATGTAACTCCTAAAGCCAAGAATTGACTTTAAAAATAATCGAAGATGCTGGTTTAGCCTATCCATCCATAGGGTGAGCACATCTCTCTTTCCAAACTTCCCAAGTAATAAGCCCTACAATGCAATTTCACTCAACATAAAAACAACAACAAACCAACGTTCTTGCAGTAAGGCATGGCGGACCATCACCACAACACAAGGACTAAGTTTCAGATGTTAGCACACTTGTGATTTAATACGCTAGCACACCAACTCTGCACTACAATGAAACTAGCTATATCTTCTCACTAAAAAATTGCCCATATCTCTCCAACTTGACCCTAACTGTAGCTACAACAACTAACACTAAAGAGTTGTAAAAGGTGGTCCAAATAAATCACCAGTCATTGCTATATTAGCATTTCCTTTCTTTTTTTTTTTTTGATTCAACTTGGTATAAGGTGTGGGTGCAAATTCCAACAAGTATCTTTGATATGCTTAGGCTTCTTACAGTAATTATAGATCAAGTTGTCATGTAATGTCAACTTGATCTATAATTACAGTAATTCCAACAAGTATCTTTGATATCATCACTACACCCTTATCCCCACCTGGCTTAGGTTTCATTGTACTGACCATAGCCAACTCTCAAGTTTTAAGTTTCTCATCATCGCATTCCTCATACTCTCTTCTCCAAAGACAAAGGCATATGCTTAAGAGGGAGTTACACTATTACGGGGGAGATTGTCATGTAATGTCATACTCTAGGTTGAATCATACTAGAAACTCAAACAATCTATTCTTCTCTACCATTTTCTAATAAGTGGTTGCATCTTTACTACTCTCCCAAACCATATTCTCCAAATGATATATCTCTTGCCATAAGGTTTTAAGGGATGAAAAAATAAACAACAATAGATTTATCTCCCTACCCAGTAGTAATGACCTGATTCCTCAACTAGTAGGCCCTATCAACATTCTTAATCTACAACTACATCCTAGGTTTCCTTAGTTGTGTTATCCCATAAAAAGTTCTTGCTTATATAGGGTAACATAGAATTGCACAGTTAGGTAATCACCATGTAATTCTCCTATACCCACCGGGAAGAGTTAGTGTCAGGTTTCTTCTCTTCACCAATGACATGCCCCAATTTTCCATGAGCTCCAATAGCTACTTTTGCTGATTGGAACCACTCCAAGTAGTTTGTACCATCCAAATTAACTGTAGTTATGGTTCTTATCGCAAAAGGGTCACTAGCACCTCTACCTAGTCTCATTTTACTTTTTGACTTGTATTCAACTTCATTGCCCTCCATAATTCCTAGAATAGCTTATGAATTCAATTGTAGATGAGAAAAAATAGATTTACCCTCTTTAAAGACCTCAACGCCCTTCTGGTACCTAGAAACCTTTGCCCACCTTTCTCCATGAGAGCAGGTAGAAATAGGAGAAAAGGTTGCCACTCCCACTAAAGACCTTAGAAAAATCTAGAAATTAAATCACCTTTTGTAGAACTCACAAAACATCCAGAAAAATCTAGAGCACCTCTTCCTAGGTCAAAATTGAAGAGGCCTACAACAATTAAGACTCTTCCTCTTTCACTTCTTCGTGATATTGATGATCAACCCAAGAATTAGGCACTTTTGAAGTCTTCGATCAACTCTCTAACTCAGCATGTAGTTGGCTCTCTAACTCAGATACCAAGTAGAAAAGAGAAAACAATAATCTAATTTAATAATATTAAGAAAGAAGAGAGAAAGAGAGATTTCTTAGCGAGAAGAGAAAGAGAAAAAGAAGAAGAGATGGGGAAAAGCCTATAATAATTTGGATGCCTTATTCATGATTTTATATACTCATAAAAAACTTGATTACAAAGACTAATATGCCCTTAATAAGGCAACTATTGTTCATAACGTAAAAATAGCTCCAAAAAAAACACAGACTAATGGACCTTGGGCTAAATAACGCTAACTAATGATTGTAAACAAGAAAATCATAAGAAACAATTGAATCTCAATAGATAGTTCTTGTTAGTGTCCATGCGCAATATCAACTTGCAGCATAGGTGTGACCAGCTCTTTTGAAATTTTAGTTGGGTTTGACAAGGCCCCATGTAATTTGATTGGGTATGATTAGCTCCCAAACACCTATCAAGTATAGGGTTTAACTAACAGCCATGAAAGCAAGGTTTTAAAAGGCTAAAGGGGTAGTTGAGGCATAATGGCCCAAAAAGTTGAGGCAGAAGCCTCAAGGCATTACAAAGTGTAAGTAGACCTATTCATGGACCGGGTAGCCCAATGGGCCGGCCCGGCTTGGCCCGATATATGCTAGGCTTGGACAAGATTTCAGGCCTGTGGGCTCAAACTCGTGCCTAAAACATTGGGCCCGACCTTTTTTTGAGCTGGGCTTTCTCAAAAAAGCTTAGTCCGAGCCCAAGCCCGACTTGATAATGTATTATATAATAAATATATAAAAATAAATGTATATAATATCTTTTTATTGATTATTCTTCTCTTTTCTCCAAGTAATAGTGATGTCTTTCATTACTTTTTAGGTTTTGAGGTCTTTTAATATAAATAAAATAGTTTTTTATTGAATAAAAAAGAAAATCTTTTTCCAATTTTTGGCCAGGCTTGGGCTTGGGCTCGGGATTCAGGCTTTATAAGGGCTAGGCTCAGGCTCAAGACCTAGGCCCGATGGTTAGGCTATGCTCGGGCTCAGGCCTAAGTATATTATGTTAATACAAAGACAAAGGCTATCCAAACCCGGCCCGACTCATCCCATGAATAGGTCTAGGTGTAAGCCTCAAAGTTTAAGGAAAAAATTAATTAAAGTTTGTAAATCAATGAAAATAACATATAATATATCGTATTAAAATGATAGAAGTTAAATATATCCATAAACTAAAAGTTTGAGCAATAAAATTTGGAATTTAAACATTAAATACAATAATGATTAACTAATCAACTAACAATTATAAACATTTTACATTTCATGTAAAAAAGCCGATTTAGAAGCAAGGAAACATATGAAGAATCACCCACATAATTTATATTAGATTTATGTCCATCCAACGGTTAAAAAGCAAGGAACTAGTTTAGTTGATTTGATCTATGCAAATAATAATAATAATAATAATAATAAAGAAATGACAAAAATAACAAATTTGGGACATTACATTTATAATAAGAAGAAAAATCTCACTTGATTTATCCAAAAGAAACTAAAAAGTTGATTAGTCCTTGTTGTATTGAACTCTCTTAAAACACTAAGAAAACCTAATAGAATCTTATTTGTCTTAGTGGTTTTTCATTTTTTACTTTTTTATTTTAAGCCTTGAGGCAAATTCTGTATGCCTCACCTCATGGCATATGCCCCACGCCTCAAGATTTAAGCCTTTTAAAATAATGTGTGAAAGTTGGTCTATTATTAGGGGAATAGTTAAATGAAAATTCTCAAGAGGAGTCTTTGGGGAGTGGATGTAGGGTAGGGGCCAAACCACTATAAATTCTTTAGAAACAACATGCACACGCGTACAAATAAATAGTTTGTCTATTATATTCATGCACCAAATTAATTTAAGTCAGCATCCAATAACTTATCTTGAATTGGAGCTCTGAACATATCTTTAACTTGTTTATTGTATTTGGAATTGATACATTCTTTCATCTAGGGGTGTTAATTGGACTGAATTTGGTCCCATCGATCTTGCCAAATATGAGTCCATTACAAATGGATCAGGTCCAATCCAATCTGATGAATACTTTGAACCATTTTGTGTTGGTACAATTCAATGTTTGGACTGTCTAACCTGTTCAAATTGGTTTTAATTTAGATTTATTTTAATCCAAACCTGGTCTATTGACACTTGTATTCTTATCTTCTATAAATGGATTGGATATTGGTTTAGTTTGACCCAATCCGATATAAATCCATTTTGGACGGACCAGGTCCAATCCTATCCAATAAATACTCTGGACCACAAAGTTTGTACTGGTCCAATTCAATATGTCTTATTGGTCCATCCAATCCATCCAAATTGATTTTGATTTGGACGGGATCCAACCCAAATCTGATTCATTAACACCCCTAGTTACTTTCATTTCTGTTTCTTACTCACTTGAAAAGGCAATCATTCTTATACTCATAGCACATTATATATAATATTTGTAAACGTACCACGTTACTTGTAGCTATGGAATAATAATCACTTAGTGGATTTGGTTTGAAGAAACCAGGTCAAAATATTCACCCTATCTTGTGTTGTTCATTTGGGCAACATAGAGCTCATCTTTAAAGAGTAAGTTTTTCAATAATGCAAGCTAATACATGTTCCTTCCCTAACTCAACAGCAATTTCTTGATGGCTTGCTTTTTTTTCCCTAAATTGATCCCTCAAAATACACAAATCCTCTATAATCACAACTTATGTGTGTCCTTCTCTCTCTCCATGTGAACTAATTAATGATGTATGTCTTCAAACAAAAGAAAGAATAAGAAGGAAGCGAGTTCTATTCCATTCTCTTTAATAGAGAAGCCCTAAGCCCTTGTAGAAATTTCCCTATACTCTTACATGAGTCACATCATGCTAAGGAACCCTTTGTTCTAGTATTGAGCATGTTGTAGTAGGGATGAGAATTAAGTTTTGGTTCAACAACCAAGTGGTCAAGCAATGTCAAAGAACATGTCATGATTCAGAAACAAAGAGGGAGAAGAAAGGAGATATTCAGAAAAAATTTCAAACTACTCAAATCAGTAGATTCAAGTTTTTTGTTATTGGAAATAATGACCCTATATGTCTTGAGTTGGACCAAGTGGACAACCTTTGTTATCATTTGAATATTTGGAGCAAGATCCCCTCCCCATGCAGCCGAGAACCTCCAGCATATAACGTTTTAGTTCTTGCATCTTAATTTCCAAAGCTTTTGCATCTTACAAATTTAAGGCTTCAGTTTTGGACTCCAAAGGATAAATTAAAGCTCTTGCTTTTGCCCCAAAGAAACTAAGGCCAAGATTAATTAGAAGAAATTAACCAGATTTTTTTTGATAGGTGGATAACTAGAAATTACCATCTCTTGCTATTGGTGCTAAGGGTGAGTATGTGCTAATTTGGTTCGATTTCAAGGCAGAACTTGAAACTTACCCTTGAGGGATCAGTTCCAAGATTTTTGGAACCAGAGCCTACTTTTGAAATAGGTTCCAAGGTCTACTGGTTGAACCTATTAGTTCTTTATTCCACTCCAAAAAATAGGTGGAACATTTTCTTTAAAAACTTAAATTACCTTTGTTGATTAAATTGAGTAATTTAATTTATAGATTATTATAATATATTAATATATAGTTCAAAGCTTGTCACTATATATAATTTAAATTTATTAAATATTATCTTTTACATTACTTATTTTGCACATTCAAATATTAAATAGAAGAGGATCCATCAAATCACTTTTAAGTAGCTCAATGGTCAAGTGAGACAATGATCTTTGTAACAATGAGTGCTTGGGTTCAAATCTTTATATCCTCCAAAGCTGCTTATCTAAGTTGGTTTAGGTAGAATAAGCTCTTAGACCCTAGAACCAAACTTGGGTAGGGTTAGTTCAAGGCTAGTTAGAGGTTGTTCCATTTGGTTCTAAGTAGAACCTAGCCATTTTCTCAACCCTAATTGGAGCTCATAAAAAGATTTTGGTTGTTGTTGGAGGGCATATTAATTATGTAGTTGGCCTTGCTGCCAGAATTGAAGATCTTGATAACCCTGGGATGTTATCGAGGGGCTGAAGATCTTCTCTCTTGATCAAGCAGCTCTTCTTCTTCCTCCATTTTTTTACTCATTCCTCAAACATATGGGTTTGGGTGGTTAGAGATGGTGAGGGAGAGGGCAAAATTGGGTTTCAAAATATTATAACAACATCACATGTGAACGGAATGTAACGGATAATTAACAGATGGGAGATCTTTGTCCTATTGTCAAAAACTTGAGGGTATTTTAAGTCATTTTGCAAATAGATGAGAGATATTAGCCAATTAATTTTGGCAAAACTCAGGAATAGTTTAAGTATTTTACCTTATTCAAAAACCATTTTAAATCAAGAGAAGCTTACAACAATGGGTTCAGAAAGACTTGTGACCAATCAACTGCTATTATAAATATATTAACCAATCAAATACGTATTTATCAAATTTTACCGGTGAGCTTTGATTGGTCAAAGCTCTTGGGATACCATTTCTTTCCTCACCATAAATTTTCCCTAAAACAATAAATATTAGTCAGAGGGTATACGACCTATTAGTAAGGGAATTAGTTGAAATTAATAGTTGTGTTAGTGGTTGTGAGATCAATAATAACGCCCAATGTCAGCCATAAAGTGTATATGACCCACAACCACTCAATCTCTCCCTTTGCATTTATGGTTAGTATTGGGCATAAATGATTCGTCCCACAATCTTTAACACATTTATCAAGTTGAGCCTTTTTCTATTACCACATGAAATTAGTATATGTTTGGTTCCGTTTATGTTTATTGACGGTGTTACATAGGCGTTCTTATCAGTAAATGCCTCATTAGTTTTATTTATGTGTATCGAAGTTTGTAAAAGTAAATTTTAGTTTTTGTACACCTTTTTTATTTCAGGAAATTTATTTTGAAGCTTCCTGAAATGAGTAGGCATCTATTGGCATTTTGCTGATGTGGTGTTTAATGGCACCTATGTATTATAAACACCCTCATTGAATATATTTCTCGGTTTTGTAGTCACACAAGTACAAATATTGAATAAACGTAAACGGAACCAAACACCCTCTTAGTTAAGTTAACCTAGTTAATATTTGCAAGAAACAGACAGCTAAAAAACTAAGTAGGTATTTGTTTGAAAGAATCGATTTTCCAAAATCATTTTCTTTTTTTTTTGAAAAACTTCCAACTTTCCAAGGGTTAAGGAATCACTTTTTTTTTCGAGAAAACATGTTTAGTAGATATAATGTTGATGAGAAAGTTTTTCAAAAAATACGAGCAACTTCTACAACATTATTGGCATGAACATGTCACTGTCATGTTCGAAATCAAATGGAAAATCACAAGAAATCCAGACTAATCAATTCCTTAACTGATTTTTGAGAAACCAGTCCTGCCAAATGGGTTCTTCACATAATTTGGAGAATCGGCTTATGTGACAATTTATAAATTGGAATCCGCAAATTGATTCCTAGGGTCCCTTACTTTGGTTCAAATTGTGATTGATCTTCACTCTTCCTCGAGGATACAGTTACAGACTTACGGTCAACGCAAATTAATGGTTTTACACAAGTTTCAATTAAATGAGGCATCCATATAGAGTGCACGTGGTACAGAATTTTCTTATATATATATAAGGGGTCAAAAATCAGACAGATAATATTCCCTTAAATTTAAGGGAAAACCCTAAAAAATTGTGGTATTGTCAGTCAAACCAGGTAATTAAAGCTGGGATTGCGTTAAGGAATTCCAATTGCAGACTTGATCTGGAGCAACCAGATCAGGAATTTCAATGCACAGAACTGAGAAATCCAGCTTTGCTCTGGATCCTCTCTACCAGTCACTTTGACCCATGGACCATCTGGCCTGAGTAATTAATGGTGAAGTCACTTTTAGTTAGAACAATAAATTCCAAAGCAGCTGCAGAACCTCCCTGTAATAATTCTGTGAAATGACTCCAGAGGTTTCATTCCATCTAGCTCAAAGAAATATCAATTGATCATGGACTGATGTATCATGGGACATCTGGACTCTGGTGATGTGGAGGAAAGAGGATCGTTTAAGTTATTGGGTTAATCTTTAGTAGCTGGGGCACAATTAAAGATAAATTGTGATGGATATCCACTTGAAGACTAATACTGTGTATCTGGACCAGGCTGAAGTAGAAAATGGGGTCCAACTGTGCCAGTTTTTGAATTCAATTGTTTGGTTCATTTGCAAAATTAGAAAGGAATTTGGTAAAACATGGGCTATTACCCACTAAATGCTGCTCCTTTTCAGATTTATTGCAGGGAAGGGAGGCTATTCATTTGCATTCTTCAACATGGAAGAGAATAATTCTTTTACAAATCTATTCATGTGATCAAAAGACAACTTTGCATATTGAAGAACATTGAAGGGTGGAAGAGAAGTTTTCTCCATTATAGGTTTTAAGGAATTGTTCAACCTAAAAAGTTTAAGCTGTTAGGTGAGGTCTTTTATTATTTAATATATTCTCTTATGCGAAAGTCTATTTGGCTTAAAACATAGACAAGATCGTATTCACTTATAAATTATGCTAAAATTTACTTAATCATAATGGGGGGCGATAAGAAAGAAATCCTACCATAGTCAAATAGCCTATGAAATCATTTCAAGCAACTGTTCAACCTGAAAGCTTAAATTGTTAAATGAGGTTCCTGAATACACTTTTATTCTTCTATAATAAGAATGAGAATGAAAAGAGAAGAAATATCAGTTATTTGATTCTTACGAGAATAAGAGAAAGGAGAAGAGAAGATGTTCCACTTGAGTTTGAAAATTGTAACCCAAAATCAAGAATATGAGAAATAAAGCCTGACTATCAAAATGTGTTCTTTTCTGATATTTTAGTTCGTCTTTAGTACATCTAATTCTGAATGGATCTAAAACCCATTAAATTAATGACCATGATCATGCCAATACAAGTTATTCACATATTCTTCCTTCAACTGTATGGTTTTTAAAACTGACTCGGAAACTGAATCGGTCAAGGGTCAAGGGTCTGGTTATTGGGTTGAACGGTCTAATCATTCGATTGACAAAAAAATAAAAAATGGTCAAAATTGTTTGAATGTTTAACCGATTAATTGCCTAAATCAACGGTTTACTAATCAAAATCAACAGTTTTTTGAGAAATCCTGATTTTAATGAAGAACGGAACCAGTCACCTGACCCATCCCAGTTTTTCTGATCCGACTGTCTGATCCGGTCCGATTTTAAAAACCATGTTCAACTGTCATTCAGATGGTGGACCCTCAAGGTTGCAATGTCCCCTTGTTTTCATTTTCATGGCCATACCAACCTTTGTTTTATCAATGCTGTTAGCCTCGGATTGGATACAGAAAATTGAAAATCTAGGGGGTGCAAATTAGATATCTGATTTGCACCCCTACGAAAATCTCAATGAGAATGATATAGTGGGACTCAAAAAGCTCATTTGGTGGATGGATTTGAGGTTGAGGTGTTAAAACTCAAGATAGCCACGCAACACTCCACCACATTCTGTTTCCATGTCAATCATAACCTGTTTGGTAGTAAAAACTGGTGGGGCAATTTATGCAATGCTTTTACGCAATCGAAGTGGGACATTTCTAATCCAAGGCATTGTGTTGTGTTGCAGTTTTCACCATAAACAGGCCATACCAAACATGTGACCCGCGCCCATTGTGTAAGAATCCCTATAATCCCCATTTATATCTCACTTGTATTATTTTGGCTTCATCCATGTTTGTTAATGTCCCCCCTAAGGGTGGCTACGAGCCGGGTCTTTTACGAGTTATTCGAACTCAGTTCGTGAAAAGTTCAGCTCGGCTCAATTTAAATTGAGCTTTGAGACTGATATATAGGCTCGTTTTCTAATCGAGCCAAGTTCGAACCTAGTGAAGCTCGAATTTTGAGGCTTGCGAGTTTAATATTAAATAAATAATTTTTATTATATACATACATACATACATACATACATACATACATACATACATACATACATACATACATACGTACATATAAATATATATATATATATATATATAATTTTATTATATATGTAATAGTATTTTTATTAATATAATATTTTTATTTTTCATGTATAATAGTAAATAATTTTTATAATTATTTTTTGTCTATATAATATTAAATAATATTTATAAATCTTAATTTTTTATCTAAAAAATAAAAAATTCTTTTATAGATATAATTTTTATTTTTTCAAAAAAAAAACTTGGCTTATAGTCAAGCTTGAGCTCAAGTCTCTACCTCAAATCGAGCTCGAGCTCAAGTCTCTAACTCAAATCGAGCTCAAGCTTGAGTTCAAGCCTGATACTATTCCTGCATGCCAAGCTCGAATAGTCAAGTATTTGATCAGTTCGACTCGGCTCGAATCCACCCCTATCCCCTCCCTTATCTATGTTTATTAGCTTTTGGCCCATTTAAGGAAAAAAAAAAAACCCTAACCCCTCCCTGCTCAAACCCTCGCAATACAATGAAGTTATACCAAACATCCCCTCCGCCACCGGTTCAACCATACGGTCTGAAGAGTCTGATATTACTGCTTTTCTATCTTAAACTTGTTAACTTTCTTCACTCAGTTATTTTTGAAGAGTGGGACTGAATTCATAATTTGTATTAATGTTGTTTAAGGTATTTGCCACATACTCTTCTTTTCAAATATCGTATATATTGTGCACTGTCAAGATTGTCCATGATTTCGTATTCGTGGGCCACATAGGACTAGGTTTCAGTGTTTCACCATTTCTTAATTTCAGCCATTCCAACTGATAATAGTGTTTTAAAGCTAATTGAGAGGTAAAGTAAAGTACATCTCTTTCCAAAACCCCCTTCTTTCCCCCTTTCAATGTACTGATCCTTTTCTTTAATAGAACAATAGCTTTCTTGTTAGCTATTTTCATAGTTTGAGATCTAAGTTTTTTATTCATATTTAGCTGTTGGTTAAGGCATCTGTTACACTCAATTTCTATGTTGCAATTTTTTATTAATAATAAATTTCAAACAAATAAATCTAAATGTAAACAATTCCTTCCCCTTCAGTGAAGTTTTGAATTAAAAATGTAAACAGTTAAATGTCCAACCACATGGAACTGGATAGCCAAACAACTCTTCTCTTAGAAAATGATCATCACACCATTGGTTCATTCATCAGTTCGAACTTGAACCAGACAAAAACCGGAAAGTTCAGGTCAATTTGATATTCTGATTGTCCATCCAGTCCATAAAAATTATAGCTGCATGGAATTATTTGATGAAAAATTAAATTGAAGTCTTAAGTATGTTGTTGTTCAACCAAAAAATGGCTTTTCATTGAAACTTCTTTTATTGTCCGTTTAGAAGGACTGAAGCGCAATTGCTTCAGGCTTTCTGAGATGATGGGCTCTACACAGATGACTTGGGCTGTATTTGGCTTTTCTTATTTTAATGACTTACCTCCATTTTACAGTTAAGAATTTAGTGTTCATTTTAACTGAGAAAAAGGAAATAAGCTAAGTCCTTAAAATAAGGAATGCCAAATACAGCCTTATAAACTATGTTTGGTGAAAATTTTACACAGTCAAGGGTTTGTTCTTGTATTTTTAGAGCGGTTCAAGGTTCAATTCTGCCCTCTCAAATGGAACATTGTAACTTCAAAGGGGCACAGCAAAAGCAGCCCCATCAAAGCTTAGCCATTGAGGCCAATGGAGAGGAAAGCTCATCAGGTAATTGAATATTGATGCATCAGTTCAACCATCCGGTTTAATCTGATTCTGCCAATACTGTTATGAATTATTATATTCATGGTTTTTGAATCATTGTTAACCCGGATGGTCAGATCGTTTGTCCTAAAGACCCTTCAGACAACTGGTTCTGTTTTACCTTTAACCTGTATCTTAGCCAAAAATCGTTGATTTGGTCAATGACTTGATGATCCAGACAGTCTAACCATCACTCCGAATTTGACAGTTGAACAACTGACTCAAAAATTGATGGTCAAAGCAATTCCAATTCTGTGTTGATTTTTAAAACATTGATTATATTTATTCCGAAAAGAAGAAAAAAAACGAATAAATTTCAAAGGATTCCACACTTATCACTTGTTTATTTATTTATTGATAAAATACTTATCACTTATTTGAGGTGGGGAATGAAACAAGATTTAGGGTCCAGATCTGAATGCATAAGAAATACGATGCTTCTATTTTTATTTTTGGATCTGGATGTACGGATCCGGTTTCCTCTTCTGATGATGCAACAAAATGCATAAATGATCCACCTTCTTTAAGTGTCCCTTACGTAGGGGCTTCAAATGGAAAGCCCTGAAGTCATGTTTGGTGAAAAAATCCAGAAAGCTAAAAGTATGGAAAGTCATGAGCTGTGAAATCAAATTTTCAGTGTGGAATGCAGGCCCCATATGGAAAGTCATGGGCTGTGAAATCAAATTTTCAGTGAAGCCATCTTTGTAAACTTCATCAAGTGGTTTAGAACCTTGGGAGGGTTCTAGGTGATGTTTGGCATTGATGATGATTTTTCAGAAATCTACACTAAGTAGGATCTACCTCAGAATTTGAAAGATCAGTGGTTTTTTTTCTTGTTTGGTTGGTCTATTATGCCGATTTCTGGGAAATCCACCAAAAATCGATTATTGAAATCAGCCCTTTTTAGGGATTTTTTTTTTTTGGTGATTTCCTGATTTTTAATTGATTCCGATTTTTTGTGGATGACATAGCACCCAACATGGCATTGAATAATAACTTTAATACAAAAATAATCAGCCCTTAAAAATCAGTACAAAACAGACTCAAAGTCATATTTTAAAAATCAGTTCACATGACATAAATGATACCAAACAACAAATTTTGATGAATTTTCAAAAATCACTGATTCCAGAAAGCACTAATTTCTTGATAAACAGAAAGGAAAAATCATCATCAATGCCAAACAATATTTTAAAAACTGATCTGGAAACTAATCTGCTTTTACTTTTACTTTTGAGTCACATGTCACCGATTGAAACATCTAAATCAATGGTTTTTTTGTATCAAATCACCCGAAATCAAAATCGAATGACAGTTCAAACAATTCAATTGACCAGATCAACAACGGATTAAAAGCACTGCCTGTCACAGCTTCACACGGCTTCATGGCATCTTAGATTCACCAGTGATGCGAGAACCGCCACACGAAAATTCTCCCAAACTAACATGTACACTACATATAGGGTCACAGTGGATCGGATCTGGATCCCATCCTCCGCCCACTCCACAAGTCCATAAAATGGGCTGCCTATCATATTTCATCATGTCAAAAAAGAAGTAAAAAGAAAAAAATAAAAAAATAAAAGAATGAGAGGCTTATATGTCCTTGGAATGAACACCGAAGACAAATATTAAAAATAATATAGTAAAGAAAAAAGAAAAAGAAAGGAAAATAGAAGTGTTAACACACTGCATTGACTAATGTCTAGACTCTAAAACCATGTAAGAAAGAGTGTAACAGCCCCACTACTCCCGCAGTTATGTCCCTGCCAGCCTTTCACTTTGCCGTTCTTCCCCTGTCTCTCCCTTGAGTCTTTTGTCTTCTTCTCCTTTCTCTCCTCCAAATTTAGCCCACTTTCCGCCATTTTTAGCTCCTCCCCTAAATCCATCTCTCTTTTCTGATCTGCTTCAACCTTCAAACCTGCAAAGCTCCGGCTACCCATTTTCCTCTCTGTCCATCTGAATCCAAAAGCTCCTCTCAGTAGAGAAACGGAGCAATGGAGGATGATGAGGGGGAGGAGTACCTCTTCAAGGTGGTGATAATCGGAGACTCTGCAGTTGGGAAGTCGAATTTGTTGTCCAGATATGCTAGGAACGAGTTCAACATGAATTCCAAGGCGACGATCGGGGTTGAATTTCAGACGCAGAGCATGGATATCGATGGAAAGGAAGTCAAGGCCCAGATTTGGGATACAGCCGGTCAGGAGCGGTTCCGTGCTGTCACCTCTGCTTACTACAGAGGGGCTGTCGGTGCTCTCATCGTTTACGACATCAGCAGACGCACCACCTTCGAAAGCGTCGGCCGATGGCTCGATGAGCTCAATAGTACGTTCGTTCACTTCAAACAATCTGACATAAACCCCCTATTTTCGTCCTTTAATTGAACCGCAGTTTGCATTTTTTGATTGTTTTCCTAGTCCGTTGAACTCGGGATTGTATGTTTTGGGTTTTGATTGGATGATTTTGACGGGTGAGTAGGAGTTGTAGATCTGAGCCTGTTAGGTTGTATATAATTTTTTGATTTATGCCTGATTTATTGCTTACTGTTTTATACTCTAATAATATATTTTTCAAATGTGGGCTTTTATATCTTATTTTCTTCAGAGTTCCTTAAACTTGAGGGAAAATTATTTTTTTTCTCCTAATTCTTTTCCAATGTGAAGACAGCAGATCGAGTGTGTTCTTCTCCTCATATTCTGTTAATTCTATTTGGGGCAGTTTTTCCTTTCTTTTCTTTCTTCCTGTAGGTTTTATCCAAAATTATTGGTGGACGTTTATTTTGGATTCATTTTGTTCGGCTACTCTATTTATATATAGAATTTCCTTTTCTTATTGTAACTATTTGAGATTCATTTTCTTGGCAAGATTATTATGGGAAATATGTTCTATCCAAGCAAGATCTTGGCAATTCTTCCAATTTTAGGTGTTTTCTGTAGTTTGGTAAAAATTATAGCGTGGTTTATTTGTTATTATTCCAATTTTTTCCCTTTCTTTCGATTGCATCGGATTTATCTTTTCTTAGCTGATTATGCCATGGACCATAGGAGGGAAATATCTATTTGTTGAAGAGATTTTAGGCATTATGTTGAAATCACTGAGTAATTTTTGTTTGGGTATTTGACGAATTTTCAATTCAAAAAATTGATGCTTCTGAATTTTTGAGAAAAGGCTGTGGTATGATATTATCACATCGTTGCATGGTGTTTTCATTAAAAATTGTGTGATATTGTATGATATTGTCATATTACTGGCAGAGACAACTCTATGGGTTTTTACATTGTCATATGTGATATTTGTACGAGTGTTTACTTGGCTCCTTTTAACTGTTCAAGATAGAATGCACCTTGTGTTTTCATTCTAATTTCATCCATCCATGGATGTGTCTGCATGTGAATTAACCATCTACAAATGCACATCCCATTCAAAATGTTATACAGTAGCTTAATGGGTTCATATTAGGTACAACTGCAATATATCACACTATATATATATATGTATATGTATGTATGTATGTATATATATGTATATGTTTAGACATCTCTCAGTTGTGGCTTTCTGGAATCTGGATTCTTAATAATTTCACAATTTCATTGGGGTATGGGAATCAAATTTAATTCTTTTTAACAGTGTCATGTTTGTCTCATGCTCAAACAAATTATTTTGTTTTACTCCTTTACATTCTTCAGGTATTCATGTTTCATGTGCAAGGTGCCAATTGGCTGATTGGTAAGGTCTCCTGCTGGTTGTAGTGGAGACTTGGGATTGAATCCCGCCTGCACCAGAGTTCAGGGGGTTTATGGGTTTAGGGGATGGGCTACCTCTCAATTGTTTAGCCCCATGGAGCCAAAAAATGGTATTCATGTTTCATGTGAAAAGAGCATGGTTATGGGACCATGAGTGTGGCATCTTTGTTGGATGCTCCATGTAGAATATTGATGTCCATAACCAAGACAAAAGCATAGGGAGTTATTTTAGTACTATTGGACAACAGAACACTCTAATACTACTATATTTTAATTATATGTCCATGAATGTTTTGATCAATGCTTATGCTGATTATTAGAAGTCTTGGTGTTCAAATAATGTTATCTACAATCCCAAACCCAACTTCCTTAAATCCCACTGGGCACTTGCTATTTCAATTTACTGTATGAACATGAATAGATTCCTTCCAAGATTATGATGACTGTCTATTGAGAAATGGCAATTTGTGAATGCTGCATGGTTGGAATAGATTTAATAGGTACATTCTCAGAGTTGTGATTGTTTTTGTGAGTTTTTCAAGTCTGCATTCTCAAAGTTACAACATCTTTCCTTAAGCATGACAAGTTACATGCCTCTCACTTGCAATGTGTCTTCAGAAACTGATGAGGAGGGAGTGGGGAGGGGAGGGTGAAGCATGATCCAGAATTTTTACCGTCTGACATGTATATCTTCTTTTGGGAACTTTAATTTCTGGTCCTTTTCCTTGTCTAAATAAATATTGTAAAATCAAGTGTTGTGGTCATCTGATCACAATAACTGTTTGACCATGTAGATCTGGTAGTTGGGAGCCATTTAATGTCAGACCTTTATCTTTTGCATTGTAGTCACATGACTCCCATCTCTGTACATCTTACTGAAGGATAGTCATTTAGAATTTGAGTAATTGTACTGTACATCGGTGTGTTAGCTATGATACAACCTTCATTTTAGTTTGTTTCTTAAAGAAGTAACAGTTTGTTATTCCATTTTCTGAATTATCATTTTTATATCTGGTTTTGGAAATCTAGAAGTGTCTGAGCTCTTTGGAACAATTGTGCAGCACATTCTGATACAACTGTGGCGAGGATGTTGGTGGGGAACAAATGCGATTTGGGAAATATCCGGGATGTGAGCATTGAGGAAGGCAAAGCTCTTGCTGAATCTGAAGGGTTGTTCTTCATGGAAACATCTGCCCTAGATTCTACAAATGTTAAAACAGCTTTTGAAATGGTTATCCGGGAGATCTACAACAATGTCAGCAGAAAAGTCTTGAATTCTGATTCCTACAAGGCAGAATTGTCAGTCAATAGGGTGAGCCTTGTTAATAATGGAGCTGATGGATCGAACCAAAATCAGAGCAAATTTTCTTGCTGTTCGAGATGATTTCTATTCCATAACTTATACCAGGGGATGGGGGAGCATTAGAGGTGAAATGGCTTTTCTTCAGGTTGGTTGGTTAATTTGATTGGCTTTGTTGGTTTGCTTTTTTAATTGATGTATCTTAAGGGGTTCTTTAGTTACCAAATAATTTAATAGAAAGTGTTTTTGAAATCAGGGCTAAAATTTTGGGCTCTGAAGTCCAAAAGCATGTAATGTTTAAAGTTTAATTGTTTTTTTTTCTTTTACATAAAATAAAGTGGATAGAAGTGCATGATTGCTTATATGCTCCTAGTGCATTTATGTATGGTTGCCATCATTGTGGATTCTAGCAGGGGTAACACATGAAAGGAAAAGCTGCACTTTTTGTCTAACATGTTGCAAGACATTTTTATGAATCCATGGTGCCATATCATGATTCATTGGATGAGGTTGGCGTGCCAACCTGCTCCAAAACTACAATCTTCACCATCTGTATCTCTTAAGTTAGATCCTTAATAATTTCACAATGTCATAGTGCCCTGTACAGAGGCAGTCATTGATTGAGGATGTTTTTCCCATTTACCCTACAGCTTAATCTTAACCATCACTATCCCTAACTTTGATACTTGATCAGAAAATAAAGGTTTCATTGATTAATAAAGTTTCTGCTGATTCCCATCCAACAGGTAGTCCAAACATCTGGGCAATCTAAAGTGGGTACTGTAAATTGCTTAATATGGATGAGCATTCATGGATGGTTGCTTTGTGCAAGTTCATATAAGATGGTTAGAATTTTGGATTTGGCCTTTTCCTATATTATATGCTAACTCCAAGTTTTGTAAATCTCCTGGTAAGATTGTACAGTGGGCGTTGTAAATCTAAATGCATGTTAATTGATTGAAGAAGTCTTTGGTAGTTGCCTGCAGAGGTAGCACATGACATGACATGGACAGACTGTAAATGTGTTTCATATTAAATTCAAATACTAACCATATTTGTATCTTTTGGACACCAACTTCTGGCTTGGAATGCATTGATGAGGACCCAGAATTCTCACCAGGAGACGCATGAGTTTTCTCTGATTGGTATCATAAATGGTAATTTTTTTGTTGAACCTACAGCTCATTGGGGCCCACTATCTTCTGCTTCACATATCAAACAAGTTCTCTCAGCAAGATGAAAATGGGGCGATTTGAGCAATATCCCATTTCTGATAAAGGGGACATAAGCGATACACCTAACACCAGTCAGGACTAACCAAATTGGGCATGGGTAAAGCTTCGAAGTCTTGGATTTCTGTCTTTCAGACTTAAGGTGTCGGTTGGTGTATTATATGCAGAATCAAGTTTCCCAAAATTTCGCCATTGATTGATTGCGCACATGAGAGAGAGAGAGAGAGGGAGAGAGAGCTTAAACTGTTTACAGGCTGTCCAAGTCATACCTAACCTTCCCCGCTACTATTAAATCTTGACCTTCGGTAGCTCGGTTTGGAAAGAGTACAAATGCAAATATGTAGTATAAATACATAAAATATAAGATTTTGCACTCTACATATTTGCATTTCTATTCCTTCCAAACTAAGCGTTAAGGGATCGCAGTAGTTCATAAGTCCTGAGGTCACCTGCTAGAGCCATATAAGCTTCGTAGCATAAAGGAAGAAAAAAAACCATATACCTACCTTACCATTACCACTTATCAAATATGTGGAATGCAAGATTGTATCATCCAGGCTTACCTCGCGTCTGTGAACAATCTTCCATTGGGGGAAAGCTCATAAATTACCATTTGAATCTACTGCATCTACTTATGATTTTCCGTTGATTTTCTCTGATATATGGGGACCAGCCCATGTTACTCCATGCAATGGTTTTAATTATTAAGATAAAATACAAAAATCTCTCTTACAATCATAAAAATTTTCCTTCATTTTAGCAAAAATCTCCCCTCTATTTTTTAAAAATTCAACAAATATCTCCCTTTCATCAATGATCAAGACGGAAAACGGTAAAGAGATAATTTTTTTCAAAATACCTATTTTACCCTTTTATGAACACTGTTTATCTTCTTTCTCATTATGCATGTACACCGATCATCGGACGTACGACAAGTTTGCAGCTGATGTCAATCACTAAGTCAAGTTCTTGCTCGATGACGATAACTGTGTTCAGATGGAGCTTCCTTGCTATCAAAGAAAGTGAGATATATCCTGCATCTTTATAACCATTGCAGGAATTAGAAACGAAGGGATGGCCATTGTAGAGAGAGAACTCGTGGTTGTGCCATGCGTCACAGTTGGAGGGGTAAAATAGGTATTTTGAAAAACATTATCATCAGTTTAACGTTTTTCATCTTGGTCGTTGACAAAAGGGAGATTTTTATCGATGTTCGTTGAGAAGATTCTTTGTTTGCACTATTTACTCCTGGTGGAGGAGAGTTTAAAATAGGATTTTTGAACCGTTGTTGACCTAGACAGTTGGCCCGTTTGGACCGAAAATTGGTCAAGGTACTGATTCTGTTTTAGTGCTGAACCATTATGTTATTAATAACTGTTGACTTGGATGGTCTGACCATTGAATCTTTTGACCCAGGCAATAGTTTGTGGTCCAGTATGTTTTATTTAAAATTTTCAAAAAAATAAAATAACATAAAAAAACAGAGAGAAGCAAGATCAATCTCAGATCTAAGAGAGAGAAAGATGAGAGAGATTTTATTTTCATATATGAAATCTGTGAGAGATCTCAGGTTACAGATACGAGAGAGAGAGAGAGATCTAAGAGATGTGTCGACACTGCAAGTCACCGTTGTTGCCACTGCAGGTTGCCATCGCCGTTGCCGCTGTAGGTCGCCTTGCTGTTACAGGCCACCCACACCTCTGCTTCCTCCTCCTTGTCCTTCTCTTCTTCTTCTTCTTCTTCTCTTTTCCCTTCTCTGAGCCAACAGACCTCACAGACCCTCCTTTCACTCTCTTTCTCATGCCCCTTTCTCATAACATTTATATCCCCCATCCTACCCTAATATTCCAATGCAAAGAGTAGGATGAGATATAAATTAAAACGGTTTGGACCGCTTGACCCAGACAATCAATCTACCGACCTGGAAACTGGTGGCTAGAGCGATTTCATTTCCGGGTCAATTTTTAAAACTTTGGTTTAAAAGGTCGTTTTCCTTCTTAGAGTCTCATGGAATTCATCACAGATTCTCATGTCCTCGTACTCAAGAGCAGAATGGTTTTGCTGAATGACTGACATCACCGAATAGTGTAGAGACTGGTTTGACATTACTTGCAAACTCATCCCTTCCCACTACTTATTGGTAGGAGGCCTTTCACATTGCTGTATATTTAGCAAATCGACTGCTCAGTGCTCACTCCTGTACTTAATATGAAGACATCGTCGGAAGTTCTCTTTCCCACCATCCCAGATTATACTGCACTGAAGATCTTTGGGTGTGAATATTTTCCATTTACCCAACCATACAACTCCAACTCTGAACGCTCTACTTGAGCTATCATGATTCCTATATAGGATACAAATGTCTTCATCGTCCCACTGGACATGTTTATCTCTCTAGACATGTATTATTTACCGAAGATTGCTTCCCATTTTCTTCTTCTACTGTTTGTTCTTCAAATCAACATCTTCCTTGTATAGCCATGCGACCACCACATATCATTTCTTCAGAGAGCCACATTTGATACTTTCCTCATCACGTTCATTGCCTCAAGAAGTCTATTTATGGGCTTGAATAGGCCCCACGAGCCTAGTAAGAGAAATTAAACTCCTTTCTACTTGCATCTGGATTTCAGAGAGCCACATTTGATACTTTATTCTTTGCCAATGAGATCACTCTTAATGTACTACTCATCTCTGTGGATGATATTTTTGTTATTGGGCCCCCATCTCCTTAGTTTGTGAACTAATTGATCAGATGGGCCATCACTTTCTGTTAAGGATTTTGGCTCTCACTATGCAATGGGCTGCTATGAAGCGTATTTTACGCCAGGAGACTCGTGCTGAAATATATTTGTCTTTGAGATTTTGTTAGGAAATGCTATGAGACTCCCTTTTTCCTGATGACCATTTCTTCCACCTGGTTGCTGGACGGATTCCATTTAAAATGTTTATACTTTGTGTTGGAGGTGTGACCTCCATGGCCTCTAATATCTATGTCACAGTGGTCCAATAGACCTTACCAAGGTTCAAAGTATTGAAGAGACATATTTGGATATACTTTAGATAATGCATGAATGTGGTTGAAAAATTAGGATACACATAGATGTACTGGAAAAATGTAAATAAATCTCAAAAAATATATCAATAATAGTAAATCTAATTTGTAGGTGATTGATTATTGATGAGGGTGGATTTGGCCCTCCAACCTCGGAACAAGTAGGTGACACCCGGAACCACTTAGACAACAACTTGCCTTAGCCAAGTTGATGGTGTCCCACCTGGCGGCCTAGTCCAAGCGCGACCTGGCGGGTAGGCCCAGGCACGACCTGGCGGCCTAGCACAGGCGCCGAACTGGCGACCTGGCACGGGCGCCAACTTGGCGGCCTAGCACCGGCACCGACCTAGCGGCCTGGCACGGGCAGCGACCTGGCGGCTTGGCCCAGGCACGACCTAGTGCCCTGGCCTAGGCGCGACCTGGTGGCCTGGCCCAAGCGCGACCTGGTGGCCTGGCCCAAGCGCGACCTGATGGCCTGGCCCAGGCGCGACCTGGCGACCTGGCCCAAGCACAAACTGGCGACCTGGCATAGGTGCCAACCTGGCGACCTGCGAGACGTGCTCGCCAACAAATTTGGCATGCATATCCAAACACTCCCACGACCCTTAGAAGTTGGCCCACGTGCCAAACGATCCGAAGGGTGGTCAACGTGCATGGCAGTTACCTCAGGGAATCTTGGACCACTTAGACGACTTCTCGGAAGACTCGGTTACGGTGCGTGAAGCCCACACCAAACTTTGCCTATATAAAGGCACCAACTCCAATGGCATAGGGGGGAAAGTAAGCATATTCTAGCTCTCATAATTTGTGATTTTTAGCTCGCAGTGTACTATGAGAGTACTAACTTATGCATCGGAGCGACCTCATCGGGCTAGCTCTCTAAAGAACTACGAAGCTCAACAATCAATCCAGCTCGGCACCTAATAGGCAGCTCGACACTATGGTAAGCTCGGCACCTAATAGGCAGCTTGGTCCTCTGGTCAGCTCAGCACCTAATAGGCAGCTTAGCACTCTGGTCAGCTCGACACCAAATAGGCAGCTCGACACTCTGGTCAGCTCGTCACCTGACTTACCCTCGGCCCAATCATCTCATCACCTAACCTGCCTAGCTCGGCCCAATCAGTTCGGCACCTAACCAGCCCAACTCGGCCCAATTAACTCGGCACCTAATCTGCCCCCAACTCGGCATCCAAGTCCTCATCCAGCAGAACTTAAATTTGGCCTCTGAGTCATCGACCACTTGGAAGCAGACCGAATGACGAGGTACTTAGCACAAAAAATTGATACATAACCAAAAATTGATTCATCAATTACAAATGAAGTATATAAACAAAAAAAAAAAGAAAATTACATACTCTGACAAGTAGTATAAGCATGGTCAAGAGAGAGTTAATGGCAAATTAATGACAGGAAAGAGAAAGGGAGTTAATTAAAGAAATAAATTTTAATTTTAATTAGTGAGTTAAATATGGAGTATATATATATATACTAAAGTAGAAACATGCCATGTCATGGCTTGAGCTTTCTCCCTCATGAAGCCACCTCATCACTCCCTTCTCCCTCCCTCATTTTGACATCTCAACATGCCTGCCCCATCCCTCTTTCCTCTATGTTTATCCCTTTGGATATCCCTTCCTAAAACTATACCTAAAACCTCTCTCTACCAAAATCTAAATTAATCTAGCCAAGTGGTACCACTATCCCCCACTTTCTCCTAAATTATCTATAATTCCTATTTATCTCCTATATTATCTCCAATTCAGTAGAGAGTTTGTCTCCTAAATTATCTCTAATTTCTATTTATCCTATCTCACACTTTCATCTATGTCTATCAAAAGAAAGTTTGAATTAAAAATATTAAGAATTATTTAAATATTATATGAAATTATGTAATAATTTTAAAATATTTTTTAAAAATACAAAAAAGTCATAGATTTAATAACATTCATATTACTAATAATTTTATACTTTTATGAAATTCATAACGAAATTATATAGTGATGAGGGGTAATTTCGCCCGATTTGTTAGCACGTGGACACATGGAACGACCTGATGACTAGACAATGACTCGGCATTTCCTAATACATTAGCCAACCAGGTCAACTTGGGTACCTCAGACACCTTGGCCAAGATCGATGTTCGAGCAGCTACCAAGAGCCCTTGGTTGTGCGATCGATCGAAACACACAACCTTCTCCAAGGTTATACGCTTGGACTGGACGGCGGTCTAGGCACACAGTTCCTTGTAATCCACACACCTAATTGGCCTTCTCACTAAGTCAAGGAATGACGGGGACCTCGGCTATAAGCGGCCTATCATGAAGAAACACACTAAAAATAAACTAAGTACTTCGCCAAGCAGTAAGTGCACTGTGACCTTGGCCAGGCACGCCCCTGTGGCCTCGACCGCCCGAAGGCTCACACACGAAACACCCTTAAGGAAAGCCAATCCAAGCTAGCTAAGGCACACTCCTCACCCTGACACCTTGGTGGCAACAAGCAGCCTCGGCTTAGCATCCTTAGCAGGGATGAAGAACAGGATAAAAAAAGTTAAGGCTTTCGCCTCCCTTCCCTTCTCGCTAAGGAAAGGGGCCCCAACCCCTCGGCAGCATAATTCAGCCTCGTCCAACCAATTTTCAATGGGGATGGAGAACAATCCAAGAGAGCTAAGGCCTTCACCTCCCTTTCCTTCCCGCTAAGGAAAGGGGCCTCGAGCCCCTCGGCGGCATAGCTTGGCCTTGGCTGAACTCCCTCAGCGCCCTAAGCAAACATCTAATTAATAAACCACTTTGGATAAATTCTTTGCTACTTGTGACCTCTCGGAAGGGGTCATTGGCCTTTAAGTGCAAAAAAAGGAGAGAAAAGGATGCAGACAATAAAGGCACAAGTTATGCAAAAAAGTATTTCATTGATTGTATCTATTCAGCTTGTTAAAATCTGGCCTCGGTTGGGGGAGGTCAAGACCCTTACAAAATGATTCGAAGAAAAGAAAAACAAAGAGAAGAAGAAAGGGCAAATTATTTGGCATCCTCAGCAGGAGCAGGAACCTTGACTGAAGAAGGGATGTCAACAGTTGGGGCCTCGGTGGTAGGGAACCCCAACTGGTAGACCGGAAAGTCAGGCATCAGCTACAACACCTGGATTGTGGTGTCATCGATGCCTTCCAGATAAGATGCATCCCCGTAGTCGATGAACGCCATCTTGTACTCGTCCCTTGACATCTAGAACTCGACGGCGTCCTTGGCCTTCTCCTCGACCTCCACTACCTATGCTTGTGCAGCCTCTAGAGCCTCACTCAACTGGACACGCTTCAGCTAGGACTGCTTGAGCATCTCGTCAACCTTCTTCAAGGCTTCCTTCAGCTTCGTAGTAAGAGCCTTCTCTGCCTTGAGCTCCTCCTCCAAAACCTTCCTCAGCTCCTTCTCCTCGCGCATGGCCAAGATAGTCAATTCTTGGCCGTTCTCTACCTCAGCAACCTGCACCTCGAGCTACTCCCTCTTCCCTTTAGAGTTATTCAATTATTGCAGAAGAACTTCAATTTTGTCACAAAGGCCAATGGTGTACCGGGACGACTACAACAAGAACACCTTCGTCAGTAACTTGGAATCAAAAAATGACAAAGTTTCACTAAGAAGACAAGACAAGAGAGCAGCATACCTCGACCAAGTGGTCCAGAGCAGCATCGCGGAGGTCCTGCAAGCTTTGGTTTGTCATAGAAATGCGATCCCCTTGAGGGATCATCCTGGTGACCAAAGCCCTCCTGATGCCCTTGTATTGAGGGAGTCTCCCTCTTTGATGATCCACTGGGAGCAGAACGTGTGTCGCGTCACCAACTGCTCCTCACCCCGCGGCTTAGGTGAAGAGTGAGGGCCCAAAGGACGAGACCCCCCTATGGCACCCTTGGTTGGGGGCCCCGTCGGCATGTTGTCGCCTTTGTTTCCACCTTTATTACCGCCCTCAGCTGGGTGGTCCTTGCTTGCCAAGCTCTTCCCATTTGGGGTTGAGGTGGATCAGCTGGTCTTCTCTGGCCAAACTCTGTGCCGATCTCCCTCAACTGGCCTCTTTCCTCGATTTGCCCCAGCACCAGCAGGCACTGGTGGTCAAGGAGCTCTCTTGGCTAGCACTACCTTCCTTGGTGCCTATCTTTGTAACGAGCCATTGCCCGACGTCCTTCTCAAGGACTTTGCCTTCTCCAACAACATTTGTTTGGGATCAAAAGGCATTTCTGCAAAGAAACAAAGCATGTATATTAGTACTCATGCACAAGGAAAAGACTGATAACAGGAGTTCTCCTACCAAGGCGAGCGGAGCTGAGGCCAGCTAGTACTAGAGCTACCTCCTCCACCAGGGGCTTAACCCAAATCTTCCCCAACATTCGAATGCAGGTAACAACCTCGGCTTCATTGTCCCAAAGATAAGGAGTTGCCTTCTCGACCGTCAGGTTTAGTGTCCCCCAATCTAACCTGAATGACCAACCCTTGGGGCAAGAAACGAAGAAGTACTTTTTCTTCTAGTTGTAAATAGACAAAGGGTTGTCGACTACTCAGCCTCGGCAAGTCTAAAAGTAGTATACTCCCTTCTCGCGAGGGCGGGGCCTTGGCACGGACATGCCACGAAATATTTTCTCAGTTAGCTTGATGCCTCAGAGATGTGCCATCACCAACATGGCAATTATGGTTTTGATGGCATTGGGGGCAAGCTAGATTATGGTGATGTCGTACCACCTCAGCATCTCAAGAATGAGGGGGGAAGAGGAAGCCTAAGGCTGAATTCTAGGTAGTGCTAGAAGATGCAGATTTCACCCTTCTCTGGCAGCCACAGCTGATCACCGGCATTTGAGACCCAAATCCTAAAGTTCTTGGGGATGTAATACTTCTTAGCAAGAGCCTTCACCTGCTCCATGCTAAGAACACTGTGCAGTTCGGAGCGTTGAAGACGCTAAACTATCACCCCTCGGGCCGCGTACTTGGCCACCATCCTTGGACTGAGCTCAGGAGCTTCCTCACCCTCAACCACCTCGGGTGACCCCAAGTCCCCCTCGGCTTCCCTTGGCCTCATAGACCTCACACTTTCATGAGGAGAGTCACCATCCCTTCGGCTGTGCTCAGCACCTAAAGAGGCAATCCTCTCCCTCAGCACTTTGATCTCAAGCCTCAGAGCAGGACCCTTGGACTCGCTAGAGTTGTCCTTGCTGCTAATGGCCGAGGACGGGGTGGTAAATGAGCTTGCTCCCGAGAGGTCATGGAGGTCGTAGCACTTGGGACCAGAGTTTGAGTAAGACACCGCTATGGGTGAAGTTCTTTACCTAAAAGGATGAAGTTAGAAAAAATCTAAGGGAAGCAAAGATGAAGGCTGAGATCTCTGAAGACTAAAGATCTGGAAGGCAAATGGTGGTCAGTCTTGACTAAGTGCCCTATTTAAAGGAAAATGGACTACCCAAATTGCCTCCAATCCAACGGCCATGGAGAGATTACCTTAACGACCCAAACCAACGACCTACATGTGCTACTTGCCTCGAGAAGATGAAATGATGCCAAGCAAATCAACCGGCCCACTCATTGAGTCAAGTGGTTTGCCCAATGATTCTGAACCAAAAGTAGTGCGACCCGGCCATCCCGATGCTTGTCTCGCATATGGGCACGATGCGATAATCCATCTCACATATGGTTACAACCCGAGGCCCATCTCAAGCACGGTCCTGACCCATTAACATGGAGATCTGTAGCATGCACGGTCTACACCCGGTGCCAAAACCATTCTCCCTATGACCCTCAACCTATCAGCAATAGTATCCATCCTATGCACGACCACGGCATATCACCCATACTACATATGGTAGTCTTCAGCCGAGGCCAACAACTTGCATGGACTCACCATGATACCAATGAAGCACATAACTAGGGGGCACGTCTGTCTCAGACCCGTATATGGCATGGTATCGAGCTTCCAAAAACTGAGGTCAATGCCTCTGCATGACTGGTCCTCCACAACACTCCTAAGAGGAGGAATCAAGGCCTAAGTCAATGCCACCATACTCAAAGATAAAATACTTCCTTGTCAAGCCAAAGTCAAAGCCAAGGTCCTCGTCAAAGAAAGCCACTCAATGCCTCCCAACAAGGATAACACACTCTCTTCAGCCAAAGTCGAGGTCCTCAGCTAAGACCTCCACCACGGCATCAAGAGTGGGGGCAACTGATGTAGGTGCACATGGCAGGCCCAATGGCACTCGAACACGTGGCATCCTCAGATGGCGACATGGGGCTCAAGGTAGATTACATCCTGGCTGTCCACTTGTAACTAACTCCAGGCAAGTTCAAGTATAAATAAGTGACATCACTCCCTAGGTAATCTATCTTGGCATTTACTGCTCTTAGCTCTCTAGCTTCCTAGTGACCTTGTTTGAGATATCTTACTCAGGCCTCGTCCGCCCTCTTCGTGATGTGCTTGCTAACTTGACCGTTAGAGTCTCTGCCCCTGGGATAACACCCGAGGCCTCTAACATGCTTCTTCCTCCACAGATCGAACTTAAAGGCCCTCGACTGTAGGAAATTTCTCTTTTTTTTGAATTTTTTATTTTTTTTAATTCCATGTCATTTTTGAAATAACCAATGAGATGCACTTTCCCAATAACCTAAATAATTTCTTCTCCTAAAATTTCTCCAAAACAACCTCCCCCACTTTCTCCAAAATTATTTCTAATTTAGTAAAGAGTTTCTCTCCTAAATTATCTCTAATTCCTATTTATCCTCTCCCCTACTTATCTATATCTATCTACAAAAAGTTTGGATTAAAAAATTAAGAAATAATTAAATTTTCTAATAAAATTATATAATAAATTTAAAATAATTATTAAAAACACAAAAAATAATTTTGTATTTTGAAAAAATATTTCACAAAAATTATGTACTAACAATTTAAAGTATATTTTTCCGAATTATTAATTTAAATGTTTTTCAAATATTTAATAATATGTAATAGCTTTAAATAAATAAAATTCAAATAACAAAAATATTTAAATATTTTAGAGATTATTTAAATATTTAAATAACTAAATATTTATCATAACTACATTTTAAAAAGTTAAAATAACGAAATTATGTAATAAATTTTTAAAAAGTTCTTAAAAGTAGAAAAATAATTACAACATAGTATTGAAATTAATAATAATTTAATATATTAAAAAATTAATAATGAAATCATGTAATAATAGAATGAATTATTCTTTTATGGATACTTAAATTCAATAAAAAATTAATATTTTAAAATTTAAATATTTTACATACTATTTAAGTATTTAAATAACTAAATATTTTAAATAACAAAATATTTAGCATAAATAGATTTTAAATAGTTAAAATAAAGAAATTATGTAATAAATTTTAAAAATTCTGAAAAGTAGAAAAATAATTATAACCTAATATTGCAATTAATAATAATTTAATATTTTACATAATATTGTAAATAACTAATTTCACTTTCAAAAAAATAATATTTATTAATAATAATTTTAAACTCTTAATCTATATTTATTATATAATTATATATACCAAAATTAATATTTATTGTATTTCAGTAATTATTTATTCTTTTTTGTGATAAATGTATTTTCAATGATTATGTATAAATTTATTTTGTTTTGTTATATAACAAAAAACTTTCAATAATTACTGAAGATTAAACTACTATTATTGAAATTTTTAAATTGAATTTACTGTACTTATTGTATTTCTGTTATAACATTGATTAATATTTATTAGGGATTAAAGTATTATTTGAGATTATACTATTTATTGACTAAGTTAATATATTTTTAGTACTTATTATTGGTGAGGGGTAATTTGGCCCGACCTGTTAACATGCAGACACATGGAACGACCTGATGATTATACTCAATTTTATTAACATATTCTAACATTAAATAAAATTTAAACAATAATATAGTTAGCATAATATCATAACTTAAATTGCACATCAATAATAATTTACTAAATAATTAAAATTTAATAAATGTAAAAACTATGAATTTAAAACCGATTTAAATCCAATTTTAAACAATGAGAAACAAATCGAGTTCAGTACAGGTTTGCCTTCACCATAACTTGACCCTCCAATGCTTCGACTCAAGCCCATAGGGGTTTAACCTGATACCAACCAAACTTTCATCTTTTCAATTGTATTTTCTATAATGTATTTAAAAACTCAAGTAAAGATGGCAATCTAAATCGCACTTGCTAGGGCTTTGACTTGCCCGACCTTGATTGGGGCAATTTTTTTGACCATTGATTAAGTTCATGGTGGCGTGGTATTTGTCTAGCCCACCCCAAACTGGGCCTAACCCCCCACCCCCCAATAAATAATGTGTATGATATATTATTTTATATTATGTTTTATATAAAATTTATATTATATATAACATTTTATATTATGTATTGTATAAAATTTTAATGAAAACTAATATAGATTCATCAAACAATACATACCACTAAATAATGATTACGATGAATTTAGTCTAACTTAACCCAATTAGAAATGAAATAAGACTCCTAACTCAATTTCGTACACTAGTGTAAAAGTCAAACAATACATTTTAGATACTAATAATTGAATATCCTTCTTTCTCAAAACAACACTATACTTTCATCTAGAGGTGTAAATCGGGTCGTGCCACCTGTAGCCTAGCATGGCCAGGCCCAAATTTGGATTGGCTCAGCACGGCATGGCACGACAGCACGTGGGTCATGCCAGGCTTGACACGATGGTCTAGGCCATGCTGTGCCTGGGGTTCTAGGTCCACAAACTGGTATGGCCCAGCCCACGGCACGACACGCGTCACGGGCCAACATGGCATGGCCCACAGGCCCATATGGACCACGCTTGGCCCGCCCCAATGCCTAGTCTCAGCTTTTTGGAGGGATTTTTTACAGAAATACCCCCAACAATTATAAACAGCTATAAAGGGGGGTATTTATGTATTTTGGTTTTGGGGAGAGAAAGAATGACATAAATGCCCCCAACAACTATATAACAGCTAGTTTGGAGGGGCATTTTGGGTAAAGTGATAAATAACTTTACAATGATGAAAATACCCCTCCCAACAACTAAAAAATGGCTAGTTTTTATGGTATTTTGGGTAATTGAATTATTTTCAATTCTTATAAATTGCCCTATCCTCCACCATTTTCATCATACCAATTAAACATTTCTCTTAATCTCTTCTCTAGTTCTCATATTCTCTCAATCTCTCATACATTATCTAATTCTCCAATTCTAACTTTATTGAAGCTTCAACAAAAAGAAGGCTTTACTCAACAGTTCAAGTATCTCAAGTTAGCAACTTGGGAGGCTTGAATTCTTGGAGTTGAAAGACTTCAACCATTGAAATCAAGTTGGAATTCCGAACCGACAATTCGGGTAAGTACAATTAAATTAATTATTATTTTTTTAGAATTAAAAAATGGACAACTCCTCCTAAAACCAATTGCCCAACATATTCAATGCCGATGATATTTAGTCGCAGCACTGTAACTATATTGTATTTTTTATATTTTATTAATTTATTCAATTTTCCGTTTTCATATTTCATTCATCTAACCATTTTATGCTTTGTATCATTCTAATTTAAAGGAAATAAAATTCATAATTTTCTTCCAATTTGTTATTCACTTTGAGTCTTTGTCTCTTTGGTTTCTTATTTGGTTAAGTATTTTTTTCACTTCTTTGTTAGATTTCTTATTTTAAATATTTTAGTTTTACATAACAAAGAAATAAAAAAAAATAAAAAATGTCAAAAAATAACCAGTTTAGCCCGATTCAGCTCAGGCCCATGACATAGTCTACAGCTCGCAAGGCCCAGGCCCGTAGCACGACACGGGCCCATGTGGGCTTGGGCCATGGGCCGTGTCAGGCCAACCCCCCAAATTATCCTTGGGGAGGGTGGCATAGCCCAATACTACCCGCACTTTAGCATGCTACTTTCATCTCTTTTAGTTTAAATTTAGTATCCATTTTGCTATATTAATTTTTAGATCTTCTAATTACGTAGTTCATAGTGTGAAGCATATTCAAGTTTCATGATATGGGAAAATAGATCTCTAGTCGTTAGTTTCAACTTTAAGCTCGAAACCGTAATTTTTATTTTTAATGGTTAGTGATGGAATCTATTAGACAAGGGTAAATTGCATACCGCTACCCACTATTTTGGGTGTTGTGACACTCAGCACCCTGAACTTAAATTTGAGACAAAGTCCCACCTTGAACTTTTAATAGCATTCCCTCATCTAACTTGAAAAAAAGATTCTTATGTAACTGTTATACGCATATTTAAACATTTTCAAATTCCCAAACTGCCCTTGTATTATAAAGTTAAAAATTTATAAAATTCAACAAAAAAACAAAAAATAAAGAAAAAGCATAAAGGAGTGCCACTATTTGAACCGCCATTGATTAGGATGGTCAGATCGTTTAGCTTGAGAATCGTTTAGGCAATCGGTTCCGTTTTACCCCAAACCCAGAATCTGGTAAAAAACTATTGAAAAAGTTAACAAACCATTGACCCAGGCGATTGAACTGTCGACCCAATCAATAGTTTTTTGACTTTTTTATTTTTAATTACTTTTAATTTTATTGTCAGAACGAGCCATTCATTCAAACCGGACGATCAGACCATTGACCCGGATACCGATAGCCAAAATGGTTCCATTTCTAGGTTTTTTTAAACGTTGCCTCAAAGTATAGGTAGTCACCCCCCTCCCAACACACACAAAAAGAAAAAAAAAGAAAAGAAAAGAAAAAGAAGCGTACCAAGTAATCTGTTGATTTTCATTTCTATATGGTATATATCTTTGGGCCGTTTGATTGATAACTGTTAAAGTTGGTGATCTGATGACTCATTGCTTAGAAAAGGCAATAAGTTATTTAGTTCAGCCATTTCAGCCGTTACCAACAGCCCCTGGCAGCTGAAAATATAATCATCTGTTTGTTACTTTTCACTACCCCTCTCATGTGGTGCTATAGCTTTTCCAGTTTTTGTTTTGGTGAAAAGCCTACTTTTCTGAAACCTTTTGCTTAAAATTTTGAAATTTTTGACGGTTAGGGGAAAAGGGAGTTCAACTGAAGTGGAAGACACAAATATTACCAAGTTCAGAAGAGACAGCAAAAGCCACACAGAGCTTATCCCTTTAACAAAGCTGAACACCGTTAGGCAGATGATGTAGCAACACAAACTTTTAAAATTTTCAAGTTAGAGATACAACGCTTTTGCAGTGTGGGATGTTTGGAAAGAATGGAATTACATATTTATGGTATGAGGAAACATCGCAAACTCAGAGGAAAATGTGAGCAGACATAGCATTCAGTATGCTTATAGTCACTCCGAATAGCGGTTTGTCTCTAACATGGTTTTCAAAATCGGACCGGACGGTCTGACTGGAAAACTGGGAACCGGTCAAGTACCGGTTTTTTTCACTCTAAAACTGCCCCATTTGACACAATTTTCTGCATGGTCTTTTAGATGTTTATAAGCTGGGCAGACCGCACCATAGTCTTTTTTCTGTTTGGTTTGTATAGATTTAGCCGCTAAAAGTCGGTGCACCAAAAAGACGTGAGAATTCCATTTTGGACTGATTTCGGGAAGCTCTAAATAGAGTTTTTTGTGTCTTTCTCGCTTTATTCTCACGCAAAAAGACATGGAAATGTGCACGGAAAGACGTGTAGTAGTCAAACTAGCTTCGGTCTGCTCAGATCTTCATACAAAAGTTCAATACATCTTTTAACTATCAGAGCTACCAGAAGATCTTCACTAAAAGACTTGCCAAATGACCCCTAAGTCTATTGACAAAAGATGAGAGTAGAGATGTCAATGTTTCGGATTTGAGTTAAAAACAATTTGAAATAAAACTAATTTAAACAGGTCAAATGGTCTGATAAGGCATATTGAATTGGACCAGTTCAGACTTAATGGTCCAAAGTTGGATTGGACCTGTTCTATCTGTATTAGACTCATATTAATCCCAACTTAAACCAATATCCGGTCCATTGACAACCCTATTGGTATGAATTTAATCTTTCTCTCTCTCTACATGACCTGCCCTTTTTGCTTTCCACCATATAAGGGACCATTTAGGTTGGTTAGATGTTCAATCCTCTGGTGCATATTGGCTCTATTTCTGACTTTAAACTGTAGTTTCTTCAAAGGAAATAACAGTTCAAAGTTAATTTTAACATGTTTTTTGCATAAAGCCGGCCCCTGCATTTTTTCTCCTCTTATTAAAGGTGCAACACTATGAAAACTTCTTGGTTTCTTCATTAACACAAAATACAAGCCCCTACATCTATATATATATATATATATATATAAACAACGTGGTCTATTTCAGAGGGCCTCTCCTTGGTCCAAAACCCCTTTCCTAATTTCTAGCTTTTTTTGATTTTTTTATATTTTTAATTCCACCTAATTGTCCAATAAACCAATAAAGAAACAACATAGGCAATAATCCCCATATCTTGTTCCTAAAATCTCTCTCTCTCTCCTACACACACAAGTTCCCAATCAATTAAATCATCTTATCTCCTAAAAGTTTCCCTAAAGTATCTTCCCCACCTAAAGCTTCCTCCTAAAACATCTCTTAACCTATCTCACAATAAACAACATAGTTTTAACACTTCTTTCCCAACACCTATCTCTCTTTCTCTATCTAGAACTAGAATACTAATAAGATAAGTAAATAAATATCTAAAAGACTAAAAAGAATAAAATGAATAATACAATAAGATAAATAATTAAAGTAATAAATTAATAATTAAAAAAATTATTATAATTATACCTAATATTTTTCATATCATCATTGAAATTTTAATAATTAATTATATAATTTTATGTTATACTGTAATAATTTTAATTTAAAAATGGTTAACATAATAGAAAATTCAAAATAAATTACTATTTTTTAATTTTAATAATAATAATTGTTATAATTGTTAAAATTAATTACAGTAACATTATACTTAATTTATAATAACAAATTCTAACAAGATTAAAAATTATAAATACTAATAAACTTAGCTTATAGCACAACTTAAATTACAAAACAATAACAATTTACTAAATAAATTAAAATTTAATAAAAGTAAAATTATTAATTTAAACTCTATTTGAATTTAATTTTAAAATAATGAAAAATAAAAACAACAAGCCGATTCCAAAAGAGGTTTACCTTCACCCTACCCAAGCACCTTATTTTGCCACATCATTTGGCTCTTAGCATCTGGCTAAGTCACCCTACCTCCCATTTCAACCTTGTAACAAAGTTGGAAATTTCCCAAACATTAAATGTATAAGATAATTAAAGTAATGAAAATATCAATCTATTTTGATATTTTAGTAATAAAATATAAAAAAATACATAAATATTTTAAAATGAAATTATTTATATCAATAATTATTGAATAATCAAATTTTCATATTTAAATATTAATATACTATTATATAAAATTAATTATACATTAGTATTACCTGACATTCATAACTATTACAATTGCAGTAATTTAACGATGATTATTTATTTTAAAATTTTCAAAAAATTAGTTTTTAGAAATTTTCAGGTAATTTCAAATAATTATTTATTTTGAAATTTAATTTTGTTAATAAAAAATATTTATTAATATTTTCATTTACATTGTTTTTTGGAAATTATTAAATATTAATTTGGAAAATTATTGGGAAATTTTAACTATATGTATAATTTCCATAACTATTTAGAAAATTTAATATTCTTTGAAAATTATTATGTTGAAAAATTTTAATAATTTCCATAATTTTTATTATAGTAATTTACATTGGTTTTTTGGTATTTATTGGGAACTTTTAATTTAGTGATTTTCATAAACTAATTTTCATGTTTTTGGTAATTTAATTTGAAGAATGTTAATTTAAAAAATCTAAATTACTGAATTTTTATATTCAGTAATTAATTCTTCATATCAATTTGGAAATTTATTCATAAATTTTTGAAAAGTAATTTATTTATATCAATATTTATACTATGGATTTTTAAGATATTCATAATTTTCTTTCTATTTTTTATTTTCTGTTGTGGAAACAAAAATAGATATTTTTATTAATTTAGTTTTAACATCCTATGTCAAATACATTTCTTTTCGGTATTTGGTGATACTCACCACTAATAAGCCCCCTCCCAAAGTCAGTGGTTTGCTGACCAACTAACATGCCAACCGAGCCACAAGCTAGAAAGAAGCTCCCTATTAGGGGTGTTCAAATTCGGTCATCAAACTGAAAATTGAACCGAACCAAATTGAATAAGCCACTTCGATTTGGTTAGTTGTTTTCATTTTGGTTTGAAAAAAAAAAATCAATTAAACTGAATCAAAAATCGAATTAACCAAAATACAAATATATATATATATATATATATTAATATTTTAATTATAAATATATTAATATTATTTGATATATATTTTAATAATAATTATTAATATAAATATAAAATGCATTTATCTTTTTAACTAACCAAATTAAAACCGAACCAAAATTTAAATTCAGTTAAGTTTGATTCGGCTCATGAAAATGACCTAATCGAAATGTCGGTTAGGTTTTATTTTCAAACCAAACCGAATCGAATTGACCGAATGAACACCCTTACTCCATATCTTGTTAACAAACTTAGGGTTCCCTATGACCTTTTGCTTTGAGCTATGGGCTGTGAAAAACAATAAAGATAAAAAAATGTTTTGAACATTTGGTAACAATTGATTTCAAAAACATATATATATATATTTGAAAGTTGTACGGTCGATGTTTCAACTTTCGAAAAATGGAATCTTAGCGTGTGAGAAGGTTGGTTTTTGTTCGTGCGAATACGCTGTACGTGTGACAAAAGTGCGAGTACGCTGGTTTTTGTTCTTGAGTCCGAAAGCGAAACCAGTGCTCAAAATCACCGGCCGGGGCCGGTGCATCAGGGGGGAAAGCCGGCGAAGGAGGGTGGAGTTTCATCAGATCTTTTAGGGACAAGGAGCGTGCTGTGCCAGCGACTGTAAATGGGGAAGAAAGGAAGGGCTCGTACAGGGACAGAGTTTCGTGTTCGTACGTGGACGGTGAGCGACTGTGAATGGGGAAGAAAGAAAGGGGTCGTACAGGGAAGGAGCTTTGTGTTCGTACGTGAACGGTGTTGATCAGAACATCCGCCAGCCGTTGACGAGTAGTGGGCGGTGCGCCACCGCGTACGGCAACAGTGGGAGGAGAGAAGTTGGGCTGCTGTTAAGATTCGAGCAATTTTTTGAGGTTATCTGGCTGGTTAGTATTCATTTCTTCGTTCTGTTTTTTCATCAGCCTCGAATTTTTTTCGAAATTACCGAAATCATCCAATGCTCCATCTCCAGAGCCGAATGGTCATGATTTTCTCATTTTCAGTCTTAAAATCAGAATAAATAAGAAAGAAAAGAAACCGAATGGGGGCAAAACTGATAGGGTTCGTCTGTGGATGTAGTGTTCGGAGTCCATTTTTCTTTGTAATGACCATTATTGCTGTCTGGTTGTGGTTCTGATTCGAAAACCTTGGACAAAAGCACCAGGCAATAACGTGTTAGATACTCTGAGAGAGGGTTTCCGATCCCCAGAATTTTAACTTTTACCTTCTTTCTATGTTTGGGGGGCAGGGGAGCTGAGGAGCTCCTTTTCTGTTTTTTGTTTCCGTAACTTTTTTTTCGCCATTAGAGAGATCTGAGAAGTCCATTCTTGTTATCCGAAAGTAAATGATTTTGGCTCTGTTTTTATTTTTTATTGGGTTGGTGGTGGTAATTGTTGGAACTTGATGTTTGGGTGTAAAGGCGAGGAGGGCTTTGCGGGCATTGAAGGGGCTGGTGAAGCTTCAGGCGCTGGTAAGTTGTAAGAAGGAACCTGGAAAACAAATCATAAAATTTGGGTGGGGTTGTGGTCGTCAACGTAATTATTATTGGATGTATTAGGAGATTGGGCTTTGTCATTAATTCTACTCTTTGTTGGAGTTTCAGAACTCAGGTAAAAGGACAGTGTGCAAAACACCTAGGGATTAATCCTTGACCAAAACTTGGTATAGTTTGATTTCTAGCTATAATAACAATTAACAGGGATGGGATCTGCTATATATGAGTGATCATGGTGGGCACTGATTGCATTGTGCAATGAATGCTTGGCAACGATTAGGGAACATGACTCTACAAGTGGTAATGGTAATGGTGCAGTTCATCACTCTTCACTCTTCACTCGTCTTGCAGGAAGCAATAACAAGGGACCTTTGGAAGGTGGTTAGGAACATCTCTGTTGTTTCAGCTTATTTTATTTATCAATCCTTGTAAATCTGTAATAGGTGAGCTTAGTTGTTCCAAGGGACAACCAATGCTGTAAGCCAATTTATATGGGCATTTGGTTTAAGTATTTAGAATATTAAATGACATCTACTATATTGTCTACATAAATTGGACAAGATTTCATTTATTCTTTAGTCCTTAAACATACTAACCGATGTATGTAGGATGCCAAGAATAAGCATGTTGGAGATCTTAAACAATTGTTAACTCCCATAAACTGTATATCAATTTTATACATTTTAGAACTGCCATAGGACTATGAAGAATTTTCCTCATATAGGTGGAAATTGTATCAATCGACTTAATTGGAGTATCTGAAACCCCAAACTTAACTGGTATCATCCATTCTTTTCTAAAGCGAGAGACGGAATCCGGCATCATGACAGTTGAGGAAGAGTGACACGTGGGACACGCCACCCCGAGTGGTGCTCAGAGCAGAGTCGGAATCAATGGCATCGTCGTCAGTGATGACGACTGGTGGACGGCAGCTAAGGAACTAGGAGACGTTCAACGACACTGTATCGTCGGCGTTATTTGGAGTGGGTGGCTGAGGAGGGAGGTATTAATGAGTCACGACGAATCAAATCGGCGAGTTGAAGCGTTCATTGAAACGTTCAGGCTGCAGAGACAGGAGTCTTACGGGCGTTATTTGGAGTCTGAGACGGTCAATCGGTTTCGGTTCAAGATTTATCCCAAAGTGGGCTGAACAATCATTTTCCAAAAAAAATGAAGGTATTATGACTATTAAAAATAAAATTTTTCAAGTTTAATTCCCAAAAATCCGATTAATTAAGTATACATATTTGAATTTGTATTTATGATATATATTATAAGAGAATTGAAGAATCAAACCTCTCACTCTCAGCTGGTTCACTAATTCATACTTTAGAACAAATTATTTATTAATGATGAGAAAATAAAAAGTAAAAGTTGTTTAACTTTTTGTTCACTTTTTTCATTATATAAATGTTTCAGAAAAAGGGTATATGCTGTTGGACGGTTTAGATACGATTCAAAAATGTGGACAAATGTCGACCGTTGAAGATATGGAAGCCTGAATGGGATACTATTTTCTTTATCAAGTATAGGCTATATAAATCAGGGAAAAAGCTTGATGAATAGGAGCTCTTTCTCTCTCTCATGGACGACCTAACTCAGTACAAGGTGGAGGTATTTGTTGTGGTGAGTGAATCGTTTCCAATCTGACGACAGAAATGAAAGGACATTTTGTATGATGTTGCTCTAAAGGCCCACCCTAGGACGGACGAAAGCATCCGTCCCAAGATTTTTATTGGGCCAGCTGGATCTATTAATCCAGTTGCTTGTCCCAACGTTTAAACGAGAAACTATGGGTTACGGTGTTTGTCTAACGACGTCAGATTTAATTTGAACAACTCCAACTATTTTTAAAACTATTGCATCTATTAGGGTTTGAGTTTTTTTTCCCAAAATCAAAAAGCAAAGAGAAGAGGGAGACCGACCTTATTCTTCCTAATCACCATTGCAGAGCACATGAAAAGCACAATTTCGTAATACGAATTGGTTTCTGTTATGCCAATGTCTCCTTTGTCTCACCGTTGCAGAGAACAAGAAAGAAGATTTTTTGTTTAAAGGCTTAAAGCTAACTTGTTCTAATAATAGAAACAAAGGGGTTATTGGCGGGAATGGATGTGCTTCTTCTGGTGAAAGAAAGGGGTTAATGGTGGAAGAAAGGGGTTAACAGGAACCAGAATGAAAAAAAAAAACAAAAAAAGACAATAAAAAAATAAAGCTAACCGGTTCGTATTATGGAAATGGTTGTGCTTTTCATGTGATGGGGAGGAGTAAGTTCGGCCTCTCTCATCTTTGCTTTTTGATTTTGGGAAAAAAACTCGAATCCTATAAGCTGTAAAAGTTGAAAATAATTGGAATTAGTGAAGTTAGATCTAAACCCACATCGTAGACAAACGCCGTAACCAATCGTTTCTCATTTAAACGTTGGGACAAGCAACTCTAACGTAGATTAATAGATCCAGCTGGCCCAATAAAAATCTTGGGACGGATGCCTTCGTCCGTCCTTGAATGAGCGATAGTGAACTCCCAGTGCGTTTGGACTTTAACACGTCAATCTGCATTAAACTCTGCCGCTCAATTTTGACACGTACCCTCCAAAAGGGCAAAACCTTGATCTCCCGCTCAATTTTGACGCGTACCTCCACAAGGGCATGATTTATGAGGGAGCTGCGTTGGCTTCTCCGGTGCCTTTAAGCTCCATTGATGCATATTTGCTGCTTAGGCTTCACTTGTGGAATGTTATGTTGATGATATGGTCGTGAAGACCCAATTTTCTAGATTTTTAATTGATGATTTAGATGTTATTTTTTAAATTTTAAAGAAATATAAAATGAAGTTGAATCCAAATAGGTGTGTTTTCGGGGTCATGTCAGGCAAGTTTCTCGGTTACATAGTGAATCGACATGGCATCGAACCAAACCTGGACAAAGTCAAGGCCATCTTAGAAATGCGACCATCCTAGAAAATCAAGGAGGTACAATGACTAAATAGCCGGGTCATTGCCTTAAACTGATTTATGTCTAAATCGACTGGTCAGTGCCTCCCCTTTTTTAAAGCAATTAAAAATAATGAAACTTTTGAATGGACTGAAGAGTGTCAACTCGCGTTTGATGAGCTGAAAAGGTACCTAAGTACTACCCTAGTTTTAACCAAACTTGAGGAAGGAGATGTGTTGAAACTGTACCTCTCCGTGAGTGATGAGGTGGTTAGCTCGGTACTAATTAGAGAAGTAGATCGGTTTCAACGACCCGTCTACTATGTAAGTAAAGTGTTGTAGGATGTGAAAACCAAATATCCTGATATCGAGAAATTGGCATACGTGCTAGTGGTAGTAGCTCGGAAACTACACCCATACTTCCAAACCCATACCATCGTCATCCTTACTGATAGACCTTTAAGGTACTTCCTACTTAAGCCCGAGGAGTCAGGGAATTGACAAAATGGTCCATCGAGCTTAGCGAGTATGACATCCGGTTCGAGCCATGACCAGCAATCAAAGCCCATGTCTTGGCAGACTTCATAGCAGAATGCACATTCAGCATGCCGGCCCCTGAACTGACTGAACCTGCTAACACATCAGAGGCATCAACCAGCGCGGCAGCAGTCCTAGTCAAAGTAGTACCGACCTGGGACGAGGAGCCCTGGATCCTCCACGTAAACGGCTCATTTAACCAGCAAGGAAGCGGTGCAGGACTGATATTATACGGCCCAAGCAAGGTGAAGCTAGAGTATTCTCACCGGTTCGGAATTGAGAAGTCGAACAACGAGGTGGAATATGAAGTGCTAATTGCTGAGCTAAACTTAGCGAAGGAAATTGGAACAAAACACCTCATCGTCTACAACGATTCTCAACTGGTGGTTAACCAAGTCAATGGGGACTATGAAGCACGCGACTCGACTATGGCAGCCTACTTAACCAAAGTCAATGAGATCCTACCAAGCTTCAGCTCTTGTTTCATCAGAAAAATTCCGAGGTCTGAGAATGCTGAGGCTGATGCCTTATCACAACTAACAAGTACAAGCGACAATCAGGAGGTCCTTCACGAGACCCTACCTGCTCCATGCAGGGTGATTATCTGCTCTATGGGACCCTACCTGCAGAACACAAAGCAGCTCGGAGGGTAGAGCGTCAATCAACTCGATACGTCATTATAGATGGACGGGTGTACAGGAGATCCTTCACGCTCCCCTACCTATGTTGTCTACGACCCTCAGAAGCTGAGCCTGTACTTCGTAATATCCATGAAGGTTTATGCGGAGGACACTTCACGAAGTGGGTGGAAGCCGAACCGTTGGAAAGCATTACAGCCCAGAATGTGCAAAATTTCTTCTAGAAAAGCATCGTATGCCATTTTGAATTGCCCAAAGTCTTGATTTTGGATAACAGAAAGCAATTCGAGGATATCAAATTCTAGATCTGGTGTGCCGAAATGGGGATTCAACAAAATTTCATTTTGGTAGCGCATCCACAAGCAAATGGATAGGCCGAAGTGACGAACAGGGCTATCCTCCACAGACTGAAAGCTCACCTTGCGCGAGTTAAAGGGTTGTGGGTGGACGAACTACCCAATGTCCTTTGGGCCTACTGGACTACCATCAAGACTGCGACCTATGAGACGCCCTTCAACCTTGCATACAGGACAAAAGTTGTGATCCTGGTAGAAATTGAAGTATCGACGTTGCGGCTCGAAGCCTACAACGAAGAGACAAACGATGACGAGCTCAGAACTAACTTGGACCTCGTCGAAGAAGTACGTGATTTGGCCCACATTCGAACTACAGCTTACCAACAGCGAGTAGCTCGGTATTATAATGCTCGGGTTAGGAAGGGACTATTTCGAGTTAGCGACCTGGTCCTCCGTAAGGTAATGGTACCTGAGCTCAGTGTGGGTAATCTCGGTCCAAATTGGGAAGGTCCTTACCGGGTGAGACGGGTATTCGGAGAAATAACATATGAGCTCGAGAACATGGAAGGGAAACAGGTACCTCGAGATTGGAACATTGACAACATAAGGAGATACTACCTGTAAACCTCAATGTAGGCAAAACGACTAAGTCCATAGGATCACCGAACTGACCCTATGGACGATGAACTGGAAGAGAGGACCTTAAGTCACTCCCAGAAGCCTAAGGGCTATGGTGCCGAGCTGACAAGAGACCTTGGCACAATATAAAACCTAGTTGCCTCTCCAGCATAGGTAGAGAAGTCCCAGTTGCCTCTTTGGCATAGGCAGATTAAAACCCGGTCGCCTCTTTAGCACGGGCTCATTAAAACCTAGTCGCTTCGGCATGGGTAAGGCAAAGCACCCTGGGCACAGACAGGTCGGGCATGTACCCTACAACGTCTACTCACCCCGGCATACAATAACGATTAGATTATTCCTATTTGAGTCAAGCTCGCTAGTTCGGGAGTAATCTATACTTAGAAAAATTTTTGCTCCTATTTTGTTTAGCTCGCCAACTCGGGAGAAATCTACACTTAAAAAATTTTGGCACACAAAGAGTTTTACAAAAAACTTATTTTCCATTGATGAAGTACTTCTAGTACATAATAAAAAAAAAAGAGAAGAAAGATTACAACTATTTAGCCAAGCTCGGAGGCTCGAGACATCAAGTGTTTACAAAGGGGGGGTCCAAGAAAAGAGGTATCAGTCACTTCAGGGCTCCTTATCCCCAGCTGAGGCATCGATGGGCGGATCTATCTCCATGTGGTCCTCGGCAGCATCAGCTCCCTCCCCCTCTCCCACTATCTCATCGTCGAGAGGTTCGTCCTCGCTTTCCTCCTCAGAGTTCGGGTCCTTCACGGCTTCGACGGCCATCTCCTTGGGAATCTTATACGTCATAATAGCATTGAGGTTGAGGTGGGGAAATTCATGCCGGGTCAACCACCTACTGAGCTTAAATCCCTTGCGGTAGCCTACTATCTCAAACTTGACCATCTTCTCGTGGTACTTTGCCGAAGACTTATATTCCTCAACAGCCTTGGCCTTGTTGTCCTCCATAGCTTGGAGCAGAATTTCAGTCCACTCCTTCACAAGCGCCTTGAGGTTCTCGTTCTCTCTCTTCAGGGCCACCTTGCACTCCTCAAGTTACTTCTCCTCTTCGAGCTCCTTCTTCTCTGCCATCAACAAAGTCAATAGCTTCTTCTTGGCTCACACATCGTTTTTTAGCTGATTGAGCTCGGAATGGGCAGTTCGGGAGGACTCCTCGGCTTCAAGAGCTCGCTTCAAGTTCACTTCGGATTGGTAGGCCAAGATGTGGATATCATCCATGGCAACTACAACAAGTAATGAACCGAGTTAGATGCAACATCAAAGTTAAACAAACAAAGAAAAAAAGTACAACAATTGGCGACCTACTAGGAGGGCTTAAACTGGCTTGTGCGAGCTTCTCCTTAGTCACGAAGTTTTTGAACTTTAGGCCGAGTTTCGCCCAAGATCGGACCTCCTCTCGTGTCTTTGGGTCTAATCTAACGCTGGGGTCCTGGATGGCTGTCCTCTAGTGAGTCGGGAAAGGCCACCACTCGGTGTTACGGACCATGAAGTAGCGTCTCTTCCAGGCCGGGACTTTGTTAGGAAGCTCGTGCAGCAGCTTATACCCGGGGCAATGAGACATATAGTAACTTCGCCCATGTTCGGGTAGAACACAGGGCAAGTTCTTCTTGATGGAAAGGATCGAAGAGAAGATGTCGAGGTCTAGAGGTCGGATGTAATCGTGGAAAAGGGAAATGGTACCTACGATGTTACGGATAGTGTTCGGTTGTAGCTGGTCTATGGCAATGTCAAAGAACTTAACGACTTCGATTATGAAAGGGTGGAGTGGAGCAGCCCGGCTATGAGTTGCTCCTCAAAGACCACGATCTCGTCATGACCGTGATTCCAAGGAAACTTGCCTAAGGGAATACTATATACAATGTCATTGGGAAGTTTGTACCGAGCTACTAAAGATAAGAGCATGTCCGTTGTCGTTGTAGACGCATCGATGCTATCCGACAGGCGACCTTAGTGTGAGGTGGAAGTCGACTTGCAAGAGGCTTCTTGCTCTCGCCGAGGTGAGTCCGCCTCGGACGGATTTGAGTCCACATCTTGTGCCAAAGTGCCCACCTCGTCAGGATGAGGCTCTGCGGACTGTGCTGAGGTACCCACCTCGGCCCCAACGAACTCACCGCTCCCATCTAGAAGGCTATCTAAGCTAAGACTAGACACACTAACGGAAAGGACAACGGAATCGAAAGCAATGGAAGACGAACTCACCAAAAGAAGACTGAAGAAAGCAAGATGACCTCGGACCTAGGAATAGCTGACACCAAGGTGGGATACTTAAATGCGACCTCAAGGACTTTGGATTCACAGTTTTGTGGCAAAGAAAATGGGCCCTTCGGCCCCTATTTATAACCAGGATATCTGGGGATCAACGACCAAGATCTACGCGATCCAATGGCTCCAAGCAAAATCGACTGCATGCTACCCGAGGTTGAAATCAGTTTAGCGCGTGTTTTGACGTCTACAAAGTTTATAATCAGCTTGACGTCCATGCGTACCTGATACACGATCTGGGTCACTTCTTGGTTGAGCCAAATGGTCGAACAGGTCCGACCAATGGTCTGCCCTCCATATTACCTAGACCTCGTGCCAAATCCACCTGGGCTCGTCATGAACTCCTCATGCCGGGTCAGGACCCCTGGCACAAGGAGTAGGGGGCAATTGATGAGGGGTAATTTGGCATGACCTAGTAAGTAAAGGTCACGTGGACGCGATCTGCCCGTAGGATGACAACTCAGCAAGAAGAGCCTAGTTAGCAATTTTCAAAGCTCGGGTGTTCAGTCACCTCGGTACAAAGCCACCTCGGTGTAAGAGTCACCTCGGTATAGAGGCACCTCAGCACCTAAGGCAGTTCAGGGCCCAAGAACCGAAGTGACACATAATCGACTCCAGAAACTTCTCAACGGACTCCGAATCTCCTGGGATCACGTTGCGTAACCACAAGCCTTATCCTCTTCCCGCCCGGACCGGGCGTTAACGATAGACTTCATTGGTTGATACGTTACTCCCCGACTAAAGTGAAAATGGATCTCATCTACTCAAGCCGCAGATCTTGGAACCGTTTCGTGAGACCCACGACCACTTATCTATATAAAGGCATCAACCCCTTCAAGGCCTAGGTATGTGCGATTACTTACATTCAAGCTCTCTAGCATTCAAGCTTTTAGCTCGCAACCACAGACAAAATACTAACTTAAGCATTGAAGCGACCTCACTGGGTCATCCACCCTCGTCTCTTTAATTCCTGTTTTGCAGTTTGATCCAGCTCACCACGTGAGCAACGTCCAAGCAACCTTCCAGTTAGGAGCTTCCAAATCGCACATCATAAAAATCAAAAGGAATGACAAACCTTATTTTGCATTTACCTTATATGCTTATCCCTTAGAGAACGAACCCTACCCACACACCGACAATGTGGACGAGTGTGATTCGTGTCTCGCTTCCTCTTCTCTCGACGGGAGCACAACTCCTATAGTAGATCCTGACTTAGCTCAATCGAAGATCATCTAAAATATTGAAAAGTTTCTATTAAAATATTGAAAACAAAGCTTATAATTTTCCAATGTCGGACAAGTTCAAAACTAGTTTTTGTAAGAAAAAAACTAATTTTCCAAACAAGTGTGAAGGTGCAATTTCTCATGTAATTGACCAATCAAATTCGTTGGATTTAATCTCTTATGAGATTAAAATCAACAATCCCCCACATTGATTGATCAATTACATAGTTCTCTCTCAATCCAAACTACTATGACACAGTTATGCATACAAAAGGTGTTTATCAACTTAAACCTTTTGTTAGTATAGATATCTCAGAGCCTTGTCAAAGTTATTGGTGGTAAGACCTTAAACCAATTAATCTCAAGACAGACCGGAGACACCCATACACACAATTCCGAGAGAAAACCCAAACTCTTATGAGAAGTGGCATCACTTCTATGTTCACATAGGTGAAGTTCCACTATGTGTTCTGTTATTTGACACATTTTAGAACTTCATTAAGAGTTTAATTCAACCTCTCATCATAATGGACATCACTGTTTATGTTGTGATGGGAAATTTCTCAATGTTAGTGCTAACAGTCACATTGCCGTAACTTATTACTCATTAAACCCAAATACCGATGTTTTTTTTTTCAGTTTAGGTCGAGTTACCATTACAGGTGACTAAGTAAAGGGTTTTAATCCCATCACTTTGGTTGTCATTCTTGCCAATTCTCTAGCTAAGCCCTTGGTAAAGGATCAACCAAGTTTTTGCTTGACCTCACATAAGTTATAGTGATGACTCTATTTTGAATCAGTTGCCTAACAAATTCATGTCTCAGACTTATATGTCTGGACTTATCATTGTAGGTACCACTGTAGGCTCTTGACATAGTTGTCTTACTATCATAGTAAATGGAAATTGGAGGCATAGGACTAGGACAAAGTTTTATATCCAATAATAAATTTATAATCCATTCAACTTCTTTTCCAACAGCCGCCAAGGCTATGAATTCGGATTCCATGGTCGAGTGAGATATATAAGTTTGTTTCTTGGATGCCCAAGAGATCGCACCCCCACCAAGGACGAAAATCCATCAAGAGGTGGACTTGTTATCTTCATTAACGGTAATCCAATTTGCATCAGTGTACCATTCTAGTATAGCTAGATAATCACAGTAAAACAAGACAAGTTCCAAGGTTCTCTTGAGATACCCAAGAACTCTCCCAATTGCCTTCCAATGCTCTGCACCGGGATTACTTGTAAACCGACTGAGTTTACTTATTGCAAATGCAATATCTGGTCTAGTACAAAGCATAACATACATCAAGCTTCCTACTGCACTAGCATACTCAAATTGTGCAATTGCTCTACCAGTATTTTTTACTAGCTTTATACTAGAATCATATGGTGTGCTATATTCTTTAAACCCTAATTGCTTAAATTTCTCAAATACTTTCTTAATATAATGTGATTGGCTTAATGCATAACCCCTATTATGCTTTTTAACTTTTATTCCCAAGATAGTATCTACTTCTCATAAATCTTTCATTTTGAAGACAAAAGACAAATAATTTTTAGTTTCATTTATGCCAACCATATTTATACCCACAATAAGCATATCATCAACATAAAGTCACACAATTACTCCATAATTTTCAGTGAATTTTGAGTAGATGCATTTATTAGCACTATTATGTTTAAACCAAAAGCTAGAATGCAATAATCAAATTTCTCATGCCACTGTTTAGGTGCTTGTTTTAATTCATATAGTGATTTAACCAGTTTACAGTCTTTCTTCTCATTTATAGGAAGAACAAATCTTTTAGGTTGTTCCATATAAATCTATTCATTTAAATCACCATTTAAGAAAGCAGTTTTAACATCCATTTGATGAACATATAAGTGATAAATAGATGTTAATGTTATGAGTGTTCTAATAAAGTTGTTCTAGCCACTAGTGTATAGGTGTCAAAGTAATCAATCCCTTCCTTTTGACTAAATCCTTTGGCTACCAATTTAGCCTTAAAAGTTTGTACAGTTCCATCAGTGTTGTATTTTTTTCTAAACACTCATTTACATTAGATTGGTTTTGATCCTGAAGGTCTATTAGTACCCATGTGTTATTTGACATTATTAAATCCATTTCATTATTTATAGCTTCCTTCCAAAAGGCAGCATCTCTAGAGGTCATGGTCTCACTATAGGTTTTTGGATCATTTTCAATATTCAGGACAATGGGTATCTTATTTAAAATATTCTCTCTATCAGCCTTAACCAAAAATACAATTGACTGAGTAGAGATAAAATCTGAACCTAAGTGTTTCTCTGTTCTTTGTCTTTGACTTCTTCTAGGTTTTATTGTAGTTGTTACAGTTGTGTCATTTCTTCTTCTCATTATTATCAATAGGTAGGTATTGAGATCTGAGTTTCTCTTTCAGGTTCTTTGTCATTTTCTATGGATTCATTTTCTGTAGATTTAAAACACAGTTTATTCTCAAAGAATTCAACATCTCTAATTTCAATTATTATGTTGGACTCTAAGTCGAGAAGCCTATAAGCATTGCTATATTCTGCATATCCAACATACTTTTCTTAGCTCTGAGTCCTAACTTGGTTATTTTAGGATCAGGAACTCTATAATATGCTAAGTACCCCCACACTTTTAGATATGCTAAATTAGGCTTTCTTCCTGTCCATAATTCATATGGGCATTTGTTGTTAACTCTAAAAAAATTCTATTATGTAAATAGCAGGCTGTTAGGAGTGCTTCCCCCCATAGGTTTAAGGGTGCATTAGCTTTTAACAACATGCAGTTTATCATTTCTGTATGTGTTCTATTTTTCCTTTCGGCCAAGTCATTCTATTAAGGGGTATAAGGAGCAAAACATTGATGTATTATTTCAAATTCTTCATAGAAAGAATTAAACTCATTTTTAAAGTATTTAGCACCCTTATCACTTCTAAGGATTTTAATTTTCTTTTCTAGTTGATTTTCAACTTCAGTCTTGTACAGTTTAAACATGTCAAAGGCTTCATCCTTAGTTCTTATAAGGTAGAAATAGGTGTACCCAGAAAAATCATCTATAAATGTTATGAAGTATCTCTTACCTCCTCTAGTTAATACACCATTGAGTTCATAGATGTCAGAATGAATTAGCTCTAGAAGTTGATAATTTCTCTTAACATTAGGGAAAGGTTTCTTATCCATTTTAGATTTTACACATATCTCACATTTTTTAGTTGATTCATTACTGTGAGCAATTATACCAAGTTTGCTCATGTTCTTTATGGATTTAAAATTCAAGTGTGCTAATCTATCATGCCATAAAGAGAAAGAATCAACAATATAAGTAGAAACTTTTCCTTCATTAATACTTAATTTGAACATACCATTACAACCATATCGCTTTCCAACAAATATCTCATTCTTGGATAAGATTAGTTTGTTGGATTCAAAAACAACTTTGAATCCCCTCTTACAAATAAGATTTACTGAGACCAAGTTCTTTCTAATGTCAGGAACATGGAGAACATTCAGGAGAGTCAGTGTCTTTCCAGAGGTGAAGTTCAGCTCTACGCTGCCTCTTCCAACAACTTTGACACATGTTTGGTTTCCCATCTGTACCTCCTGGCCATCAGTCACTTTTCATATGTCTTGAACAATGATTTGTCCTTGCAAACATGGACTGTGGCGCCTGAATCAAACCACCATTCAAAAGATGATTCTGCCATGTTGACTTTAGTAATCATGGCTACTAGATTGTTTTCTACCATGTTTACAGACTTGGTTCCGCCTTTCTGATGTCGGCATACTTGGGCATAATGCACCTTCTTTCCACAAACATAGCAGGATCATTTTTTATTGCTGTTCTTCTTGAAGTTCCCATCATTCTTTTTTACTTGTAATGCAGGGTTAGTCTTCTTCGATCCGTTTTCCACAAAATTGACCTTAGAGTTCAGCAAACCGGCCAGGGTCTTATCCCTACTGTCTTTAATCCGAAACTCTTCTTCAATACAAAGGTATTGCTGAATTTGCTCCAAGGTAAGTTCTTCAGCCTTGTACAGAAGCTTCTTCTTGTAATCCTTCCAAGAGGGTGGAAGTTTGGCAATGATTGCTCCCACTTGGAAAGATTCAGGAATGATGATGTCAAGGGTTTGAATTTTGTTGACTATCACCTGTAGTTCATGAACTTGCTCCAGTATGGGTTTATGGTCGTTCATGGTGAAGTCAAAGTATTTTGTAATAAGATACTTATTTGTACCTACTTCTTGCACATTGTATTTGAATTCCAAGGCCTTCCAGATTTCTTTTGGAGATGTAAGTTCTTTGTGGAAGTTGTAGAGTCGGTCTGATAGGGCATTCAGTCGAACAAGATAGTATAATTTTAGTGTGGCCAGAAAGAAGATAATCTTGTCTTGCTATCGGCTGAAGTTTGCTCCATTAAACTGGTCCAGTCGAACAAGATCTTGGTTCATCATCTTGATCGGAGTCATACTTTCTTCTGCCTCCATTGCAGAATAACGCTCTAAAATTGTTGGGAAGTGGGGTCACTATAACTTTGGAGGAGAAGCTTTGAGGCGCGTCTGAAGACATTGTCTTTAGAACATTATTTGCCCCCACTCAGTTTCATTGAGTTGCTGTTGGGTTACAAGGAAATCCGTTCCCAGGATACAACAGAGCCTTGCGCGAGAATCTGGAACCACCAAAGTTGAAGAATCTCCGAAAAAACCTTATGTGAGATTGTAGCAGACCGAACTGAGAGAGAGAGAGAAAGTGGATTTAAAAAATGTGTGTTTTTTAAGTCTGATTCATGCCCCTTAGTTTATGAAGAGGTATGGAAAAAATGTAGGTGCTGGTTCAGAGAAGATACCTTGAACAATCACAATTTCAAACATTAACTTTGAATTGTGCCTCTTAATCACACCCGATCGAATCGTGATCGTTGATCTCATCAACGGTGATCAACGGTCAGCATCGCACCAAAAACAAAGCCGCCCTTCGTGAGCCACGCGGGTGCGAGTAAAGTGCACCTCTAAAGCGCTTCATTGTGCTGTACACACGCGTGCATACACGTGTGCGTGCATTGCATGATACCAATTCTTCATACTCTCCTCTACTATTTCTATTTTTAAAGAGTGTAAATCAATTCCTATTAAAATATTGAAAACAAAACTTATAACTTTCCAATGTGGGACAAGTTTAAAACTGGGTTTTGTAAGAGACAAACTAATTTTTCAAACAAGTGTATAGGTGCAATTTCTCGTGTAATTCACCAATCAAACCCATTGGATTTAATCTCTTATGAAATTAAAATCCAACATATCTTTGCTTTTCTACATTTTTTGATACACAACTGAAATTTTCCAGCAAGGAATAATTTTTCTGAATGATTTTTCGGTGCTCATTTAACTGATTCTTATATTCTAGCCCCTGGCAGATGTTAGAGGAATAATGTCATAAATACATTTAAAGCTTTCTATTCTATTTAATGAAAGAAAATCCAATCAGATTGTTGGAAAATGCCATACTTTTGTCTTAATTTAATGTCCGTACCGAATTCGATTCAATCTTACTTCCGACTTCTCTATACACACTGATTTATTCTCATATTAAACTCTCGTTGAAGAAGAAGAAGAAAAAACAACTATTGGAGATTCCTTTATATTCTTTTCTTGTTTCTAACCTGGTCTTGGAAGCTGAGTCCTCACCGTCACCGATCGATACGAAAATGAAATCATGCGAAACCAGAACCAATATCTTCGCCAAATGCATTATCTTGTTAACATGTACGCCCAGGATTGTTTACTCGGTGCCGGAGAAGCGCCTTCTACGGCACATGTCCTTCGTTCCTAACGCAAAAGCTCAGGGCGCAGGCAAGACTTCGGTGGAAACTACTCAAAGCTTCCAGTTTTTCTTTTCTTTTTTTCTTTTTTTTTTTTCCATTTCCTTCTTCTTTTTCCTGCAACTTTAATCTAATCCGGTGGATCTAGTCTTCATTTTACCAACTTTTGAGTATCTCTCACTCTCTCTTACTTTTTCTGTGCTTCAGTTTGTCTGAATGGAAGTTTGCCTGCGTATCATCTTCAGAGAGAATTTGGCTCTGGGGCACGTAATTGGCTTTTACAATTCGAGGTAAAATGGATTAATATTAAAAAAAAAAGGAATAGTTTTCGATCGTAAAGGCGCATTCTTCTATAACAATTGGACAGGAATCAACAGAGGCCCACCTCTGGCTCTGGCGCTGCTGGAACAATAGTTTAGCTGTTAGTGTCCGATTGAACCGCCAAATCTGTCTTAACGGGACTTTGACTGTTAATGTTAGGTGTTCCTTTTCACTCGTCCAGTGCACTGAATGCGAGTTCTCCATGTATGGATGAATGGTTGGATCGAAGGACAGAAAGAAAGAAGAGAGTAGCGAGAGATAGCAGCAAGGGGCTTGGCCAGGTAAACGGGCGTTGTCTGGCGGGAAAACTGAGTTGGATGTCACGTGGCTGATTGCCAGATCAGTTTTCCCTCCAAAAAAATGTATCCTGTTTTCCTGCATTGGAATATACAAATACCAAGATGTTTCCAATGCCCGACTGCAAAAGGCTGTTAAGAGTGGGACGGATTTGTGAATACTCAATCCAAATTTCTTCGTGTCACTTGGTTTTCAAGGCTCCGTAAAACGGGCCATGTCAGGCTGGCATGGGCGGCTCATGTAAAGTGGGGCCGTGCTGTTCCCAGGGATAACTTGGGGGGTTGGCCCGTCATGGCCCAGCCTAGGCTTGTGCGGGCCTGTGCTGTGCCGTATCACGGGCTGGGTTAGTTCATGGGCCGAGCTTTGGGTCAGGTTAGGCTGTGTATCGGGCTAAAACTATTTATTTAAAAAAGTTGACAAAAATTTAAAATTTTAATTTTATATGAATTTTGATGTATAAAATTGCTTATATATACAATAATTAAATAAATTAGTATAATGAAATTAAAAAATTTATATATATATATATATATGTAAAATATGTATTGGGCCGGACCAAGACACGGGCCACGGGCGGTACAACTCGCTCGATTGTGTTGTGTCGGCACAACTCATGGATCTAAAACCCCAGGTCCAACATGACCCGTACAATCATGCTGGGTCTGGCATGGCCCACAAACCGTTGTATCGGACCACAAACAGCCCGACCCAATTTACACCTCTAGTAGAGAATAAAAGTAGGGGACGTCGTGGTTCGTGTGGTGTGGGTAACGATTATTAATTAACATTTAAGAAAAGGGCGTGGATCCCGATCTTTTTTGATTCCTCTCTTAAAAACACTACATCCAATTAGGGGAGCGTCAAAATCGTGGTATGGAAACTGTTTTTGGCCGACGACGAGTACTGAAAGTGAATTAGCCATTGCTTCACAAACCAAAGATGGTAAAAGAGGATTTTTGGAAATAAAACCCTAGATATTGATCAGATTCTAACACAAAAAGAACTAGAAAGAGCAAAAACTCTAACATTTGAAAACCAGAAAAGAACAAAGACTACACAACTAGATAAGTTAGATTCTTTTTGCTTGAAATAGTTGTCTGTGCTCTATTTTGGTTGATCAATTTAATTTTAGCGTCAAGTGATCAAGGCTTACAGTTCTCACTTCTCAATTTTCCATAAAAATTGTATCCAATTGATGTTGCGAAAAATATTACCCTGAAACCATATTAGACAAACAAGTTTTGTCATCCTGACTTGGCCGATAATTAATAACCATCTATGCTTTTAGTTTTTTTTCTTAAATTGTAAAAAATTGTTTTCACATTTGATATGTTGCATTGTCTTATTATTGAGCCATCTCTTAACTTTATTGGTATTTTAAACTTTAAAGGGCTCTCTCTCGTGTCCATTCTTTAACAAGTATGAATTAGTATAAATTGCTGAAATTCGATTTTTAATTGAAAATTATATTAACTGTTTCCTTCTTTTTTAATCTCCCAATTATTCAAAATTGTTTCCTTACCTTCCCATTTGCCCGTGCTCAGAACGGGCCTTTTCTGCTAGTTATAATCTAAAGATAAAACACAGTACAAAGCCTGAAATTTGGGCTTTGAGCTTTTGAACTTTGAAAACGCAAAACCCTGAAGTTTATCCAAATGCAACCTTAATGGCCATTATCCACCATAGATCTTTAATTAAGCTCGAGTTTCAATTAATTATTCCTTGCAATCATGCTCGGTATGCATTGAAGGGGATCTATACCCTCTATGGTTGGAACACCAGTTAAGACGATATTAGCTATTTTGTTCACCAATGGCAATTGGGTGGACATGAGTCTTCAGTCATAATAATATTCCGAATTATCCCTTTCAAATTTAATTATCTATGGTCCTTCCAAATATATGTAATTGAGACATATAGTTGTGATGATCTGATTGAGTTGTTTTTTGCATATTGTATCTCTTAATTAGTTAAATGCTAACTGAGGGGTAGCTCGGTTAGTGCAGTTTAGAATCCCACTATTGAAAAAAAATATTAATATCACAAAAAAAATTATTAATGGCTTTTTTTTTATTAATGACAAAAAATTGCAATCAATATCATAAGAAAATATGTAGAGTGCAAAACCTTATATTTTGTATTATTTTGTATATATTTGTACTATACATATTTGTATTTATTTTCCTTTGAAATTGGGCCTAAAGAAAAAATTCTGCTACCCTCTTTCTGTAATTAATCACAAAGAAAGCAAAAATATCTGAACACAAAAATATTTTAAGTGCCAAAACAAATTCGGATTAATATTTCAATAACAATAAATAATGGTTTTTTTTTTCTTATTAATGACAAAAAAATGCAATCAATATCATAAGAAAATATTGACATTTTAACGACATTTTTCTATATGACTAATTCGGATATTAGAATTTTCATCCACAATGATAGCTAGGAAAAATAACCGATCATAATTTGTAAATAGATAGAAAAAAATTTGGGTTTAGAACTCACCAACCTAGAGACCACCGCCAGCTAGATGGTTTAACTCTTTCCCAATCACAAATCTAGGGAAATTAAAATGGTGCAAAAATGGGTTTAGAACTAGGGGTGGCAACGAGCCAATGAATTTGGCTCGAGTTTGACTCGAATATATATATATATATAATAAAATTATAGAAAATAATATATAATAAAAATATTATAATTCTTAATTTTTAAATATCAAATAAAAAATATTTTTATATATATTTTTATTTTTATAAAATATTTTTTCTCAAAATCGAGCTCGAGCCGAGCAAAGCTCGAGCATATGAATTTTTGACTCGAGCCGAGCTCAAGCTCAAGCTTGAGCCTTGTAGAACAGTCTCGAACCGAGCTCGAGCCTAATAGTATTCGGCTCGGCTCGGCTTGGCTCAAATTCACCCCTATTTAGAATCCATGAAACCAGAGAAGATTGCCAAAAATGAAGAAAAGTCAAACAATATTGGAGATTTCACGTACCTAGAGCGTTAAGTCTATCTGGGTTGCAGTTTGCCACCGTGGCTGGTTATTGGTTATTTCATAGTGCTACATGTCATTACTAGTTAGCTCAACTACATTTTAGAAATACAAAATAGGACTCAGTTTAAACAATTTTGTAGAGAGAGAGAGAGATGTACCCATGATCCAACCTATCATCCTAGCCCAAACCACTTAAATCTACCCAATTGGCTATACAAATCATTTCTGATGGGCTTGGATGGATTATAAGTGTGTGTAGTCAAGAAATCACCAACCTAGGTAATGTTCGGTAGCGTGTAACAATGAGATCGTTTTGGTCCTGTCCACAATAAGATATAGTGTTATTCTATGTGTGGACGGTCTCCATCCACAAAATAACATGGATAGAGGCGGGCTACACCCCAATTTATCATCCACGGTATTTTCTCGTGGATGGTCCACACTATGGTGTTGACAGTTTGTGGAAAGGTTTCAATGTAACACATACACTAGTCAAATTACTCTCATTTTATTTAATATTTTAATAATTTTTTAATTTTAAAATTTTAAGTGTAACACATACACTAGCACAAGTCCGATAGTTCTCCTTCTCAACTCTTTTTTCATTATTTAAATATTAATTTTTTGATAAAAATAATATTTAAAATATTAATTTTTTATTTTTTAATATTTAAAATAATAATTTTTAATTATTTAAACAATGCAATTGTTGTCTACATATTGATGCTTTTTTTTTCAATTTATTTACCATATAAAATGCAAAAATTAGACATTTATGACCAACTGTATAGATCTCCCATAAAATGTATATGAAATATATAAAATCAAAAAATGTGGTATAGACCAATCCACACCACACCTACAGAATGCCACCATGGGTGTGGATTGGTCTGATCCATACAATCTATCCACAGTTCAGAACAGCTATGGATTGTGGTGTGGTGTGGATTGGTCCCTACCACAGGGTCTACACCCACCAATTTTTCATCCACACTACAGAATTCCCCCCCCCCCCCCCCCCCTACAAGATATAAAATTTTCATTTGAATATACAATCAATCAATGGATGAGTGTAGAAAGCCCAGTATCAATGCTATTATCATGGTTTAAGTCTGAATCTTGTTATTTCAACTTCTTTGTCCTTGAATTTTGAAAGTAAAATCAGGTATGTATTGTGTTGCCAACAAAATATCTATTGCACTATTGGGCCTGTCCCTTATATTTGGACCCGCCTTGTATCATACAAAATTTACTACATTTATACAATGTGAAATAGTAGGCCTGAAACATTGCTGTGGTTGTTAGACAGGCCAACATTAAATGTTTGCCATATGGGCCAAAAGAAATGGACAGAACTTGGTCTCAGATATCAAGAGATAGGTCATGAATTCTAAGAATCAGATTAGGTTGAGTTCAGATCTTTTATATGCTGTAATATCTATGTAATTTGTCACGTAGTTTCCATATTAGCTTTAAACCTTGAGGACTCTGGATCTCCTGTCCACGAGAATTCTGTTCACGCCTATTCATAATACACTACCCCTCATGAATTGGGAACATCTCCCCCTGCATAATACTATGCAGGGGATGAGATATTCTCTATATGTGATTGCGATAAATGTGGGCAGAATTCTCGTGGGCAGGAGATCGGGACTCAACTTTGAGTTACTCGTATGGGTTTAACGGCAAAGTTTGGTGAATGAAGCTTAATATTGAAATAAATCTACATGATGTAATGTAAAGAGGCTCATTTCTTGCAGATTTTTCTCTATCAGCATGCATCAATTAATATCCAGGTTTAAAATGTAGAAAAGAATGTAGATTTGTTTCATATAACCAACAATTACAATGCCAATACAAGTAGAGAGCAGGCTCTAAATGTTTGATACATTTAGAAGTAAACTAATTGAGTTGAAAGAGAATACTCCCCTAATCTCTGCACCTAAACACAAATTTGCTCGAGACATAAGGTAAGAAACATGACTTAGATGCCTTAATTAGAAGGTAATAGAATTATTTAACATAATTAGAAGCACTAAGCCTCTTTATGTATTTTATTTCTTTTTTTCTATTTAATACTCTTAATTTAATTTATTGTACCTTGTGCAAAACAAATAGTGTTTTGACATTTCAGGATCAAAATCCTTAAAGAGATGAGTATATTCCAACTTGTACTATTGGTGAGGAGTTGGAACTGAGGAGTCTTTGTCAACGTTTTGGCCATTGAATTTTGGTGCTCTTTGCAACTAAACGTTCTTAAAATTGGAGACAGCGGAGGGTGATCATTGCTGCTTGAAGTGTAAGGCCATAAAAAATAAGTTTGTCCTTAGGGCCCTTTGATGTTCAAAGGATGTTCAGAAGAGAGTTCTAATGATTGACTACCGGCTATCCATTAGTAAATATCTATGTTGATGGTTTTGGAAAATTAGGCGGCGTTTTATGCCCATGGGTAGAGTTTTCTGAAGAATGAAAATGAGCAATATAGGGCACTTGTCAATTTGAAAAAAAAACATATTTTAGGAAAAAACATTTGGTTTATAGCAATATTTTTTCATTCTGCCCATTTTTATTCATTCTTGTCCATTTTAGAATTTCATTTTGGGTAAGAATGAGAAAAAATGAGAGTTGAACCAAACATGACTTTAGTTTATGTAAAAGATATCTTATGGTGCAACTAGAGGTGTAAAGTGGGCCATGCCGGGCTGTGCTGCCCTCCCCAATGAATAGTTTGGGGGTCGGCCTGTGCCATGCCGTGGGCCAGGTGGGTCCATGGGCCAAGCCTTGGTCCAAGCCGGGCCATGGATCGGGCCAAAGTTCTTTTTGCCTATTTATTTAAAAAAATTGAAAAAAACTTAAAATTTTAATTTTATATGAATTTTGATGTATACAATTGCTTATATACACAATAATTAAATAAATTAGTATAATAAAATTGAAAACAATTATTTATTTTATTAATATATTATATACTATATATTATTATATAATTATAATTTGTATAATATTATATATTATATATATAAATATATAAATAGTATATATGGCCATGCTGGGCCGTATCGCGAGCCGTGCCAGCATGCGGGCCACTGGTGGCATGGCACGGATCATCGTGCCGGGCCTGGCATGGCATGCGTGCCATCGTGCCAGGCCGCGGGCGGCACAACTTCTAGATGCAACTTTTACATACCAGCAAACTACTTGAGACTGATCTCAAGCTAAATATCATGGATAACATTTCGATAATGGGAAATGTTATCCATTTGGGAGACTTGGAAGGAATCATGAATATCCATTTGGGAGACTTGGATAACATTCCTCTGCAGTAGTCTGTGATATGACAGCAGTGTACTGTAGATGTGGAGGACTAGGGATCTAATTGGCAAATGCTATTAACTAGGCATTAACAGCTAAATTATAATGGAGCCTTGATTCTAATCCAGAAAATTTGAGCCATTTTTTTTCCATATAAATAGAAAACTGAGTTGGCTCGACTTCCAACCATATCAGTTTCTCAAGGTCCATGTTCAGCCAGGTGACAGGGTCAAAAACCAGAAGTCCAAAACCAAATTTGGTGGTTAATGTTAATCTTGGCATGGATGTGAACTGATAAATAATATGGAAAGTGAACTCTTTTCTATATTTAATTTTTCAGACAACTACATTAGAAATCCAGAATAAAGAGAAATGATCTATCTTTGCATTTGGCATTCCTTATTTTAAGGACTTATCTCCTTTTCGCAGTTAAAAACTCATTGTTCATAGAGGCATTTTAACTGAAAAAAAGAGATACAAGTACTTAAAATAAGGAATGCCAGATGCAGCCTAAGATGATTTAAGAAAAGGAAAAAACTAAAATCAACTTTGTATAATCTCCAGCTCCATGGTTTATGGATGGCTAGCTGATACAAGCTTGGCTTCTGTGCAAGTCAGGTTCATGAGATCATGCCCCATAAATAAATAATTAACTTCATTTTCTCCAAGTCATGGGAATCTATATTCCTTCAATCCCAGCAACAAATTTGATTTTCCCAGATAATGTCTGTTAGATACTTCCCCTACAGGGACATTTATGGTTAAGCACTAAAAGAGAGAGGCTAAGTGGTTCAGATGCAGAGCAAACATTGTATTCTGGATCTTGTCACCCAGAAAACCACCCCCTCCACCAGTACACACCTGAAAAATATTGGAGCAAACATTGTATTCTGGATCTTGTCATCCAGAAAATCACCTCCCCTCCACCAGTACACACCTGAAAAATATTGGATCAAATATCAGCTCCTACTCAATGTTATGGGGGTACCCATCAGGAAACTTAGGAAATGATTTTCCTTAAGTTCTCTCATAATAAGAAGATATGATTGTTCTTAGTCAGTTCTCTCTCACCTTGTTTTTCCAACTCTATTAGAATAAATTAATGGTTAAGCACTAGAAAAGAGAGGCTAAGTCGTGCAGACGCAAAGCAAATATTGTATTCCAGATCTTGTCACCCAGAAAATCACCTCCCCTCCACTAATACACACCTGAAAAAGATTGGATCAAACATCAGTTCCTATTGAATATTGTGGGGGTACCCATCAAGAAACTCAGAAAATGTTTTTTCCTTCAGTATTCTCTTGCTAAGAAAGATGTGGTTGTTCTTAGTTAGCTCTTTCTTTCACCTTGTTTTTCCAACTCTATTAGAACAAATTTTCTGGATTTCGGGAGAAATAAGAAACCTCAAGTACAAAATCTAGTCACTTCTAGGTCCCATGCTTTTAACTTTCTGCATATTGCTTCCACCAAGAGAAGACAAGAATTTGTAAATGGACAATCAATGCACCAGGGAAACATAAAGCCCCCAGTTATCTATCCAATCTCAGAAATCTATCCCTTCAACCAAAGATGTAGATCATAGGATCCATTCCTTTACAATATCATACAACAGTAAGGCACTTTTATGCTCGAATTGCTAGAGCTGATAACAAGGTTGCCTAATCATCAGCCACTGAAGGATTGATAAAAATGAATCAGGTGGAAGCTAAACACAGTATCAGTGTAAACTCTATGTAAACCTTATTAAATAGCACTAAATAATCAAGCAATGATAGAACTCTACATTCAAAGGCAATAACCAAATCAATCTCTTCCACATAATTGTATTTCTCTCTACTAATGAGTGCTTACAACTACTAAACTTTTGTAGAATTGGCAGCTGCAGATGCAAAAATAATTGAAAATCCAACTCACAAAAAGAAGTTACAACCACCATCACCACCAACACCCAAAAGAAAGAAAATAACAAGAACTGTTGTTTAAAAAAATCAACTTGTAAATTATGGAATTACAAAAAGATAAACAAAAGTAAAAGAATGAAAATCTAGTTTAAAGATAGATAATCTAGATGAGTTGACTCATCAGGTCCTAATAGTAGCCCCACTTTTCCATCTCCCTCATAGAGCTTCTAGAAGCGTTTGATAGTCCATGTATTCTGAATCCTCTGCTTTTACCGGATTAATGTTGGATAGGGATACATATGACTCCCCTTTATTTCTCCCTTCCTTTTTGGGGAATATTCTCTGGCTTCAATTTCAGATCCAATTTCAGATATTCAAACTTTAATCCAGTCATTGAGATTTCCAATGCTTGGCATTTTCAAATCCATTCTTGCAAAAGTGATAATCTTCAATGGTCTGATCGATCTCATCTTGTGTATTCATCACAAATGGGCCATACTGAACAACTGGTTCATTAATAGGCTGCCCTCCAATTAAGACGAATCTGAGGGGATTGGCGGACTTGTTCCACACATTGATCACATCTCCAGGACCCAAGACCAGGACATGGTGAGCTGACGCAGGTGAGGAATTCAAGGACCCAAAGACACCCTCCCCCTCAATTACATACACAAAGGAATTCCATGATTCTGGAATACTTTGCTTCATATGGGCTCCTGGTTTTAGAGTGAAATCAAGGTACATTGTAGGTGTTCTGGTGTATACAGGAGATTTGACACCCATTGACTCCCCTGCAATAACTCGAACTTCAACACCATCTTTCTCTGCTCTCTTGATGTCTTCCTTTACTAACTCTTGGTAGCGAGGCTCGATCCTGTCATCCAGTGTCCAAATTTGGATCAGGAAACATAGTTTGTGCAAAATTTCAGAAGTACAGATGAATAAAAATTCCTCAATTGAATAGTTACATTTTGTCCTTGGATGATAAATTGATCCAAAGTTGCAAACCCTTCTGGGATCCTTCACCAACAGGCATTTCTGAGTGGATTATCCCTCTACCGGCAGTCATCCACTGCGGAACAGAATATATGAATGAAGAAATGAGTCCCTCCAGTGCATTAAATATAAAACATTTGCATTTCTTTTACATAATTGATAAGAGATTTGATTTTTAACAAAAACTAATACCTGCACATCACCAGTTCTGATTGTTCCCTTGTGACCTGCAAAATCTTGATGGGTGAAAGCTCCCTGAAAACCATCAAAATCCAATTAGGGTCATCAGAATCTCAATCCCCACGAAGAAATTATCCAGAAAGAAAATTGAAAACTTTCTAATAACAATTCATACCTGCAACATGTATGTAACAGTCTCAAAACCTGCAAAACATAATTCTAGTTCAAATTAAAGACAACGAAGAAGAAAAAGGGAAACACCCAGGGAACAAAATAAACCAAAATGCAAATCCTAAATATTGAGGCAATCAGCAAGACTCTCAAACCTCTGTGTGGATGGTCAGGAAATCCAGCCGGAGCAGAAACTGCACGATCAACCAGCCCAAGACAAAATTAGTGCCAATCCGTAATTAGAAAGATCAATCATAAGCCAATGCAGAAACAGAGAAACAAGTATTACCAGAGAACTCATCCAACATGAGGAAGGGGTCCAACTGCTTCAATTCCATCCTGAAACCCAGAAACAAGAAATAAGTACCCAGAACATAAAGTAACTTAAAAAGAAAAAGAAACCATGAATGAAGTAGAGAGAAGGAAACAGATTTAACAACAAAAGAAACAAACTGACAACACCTTCCAATGCTTCTTCTAACGACAGCTCCATCTCCCTCACGTTGAGGCTTTGCTAAGACCTTTCTCACCACCAATCTGGGTCTACTATCAACAGAGGTTTGATCTCCTCCAGACATGTTCTTGACAAAAGATGATGAAGATGATGCTAATTTTGATCGAAAAGAAATTGAACAAGAACCAACTATTCGTATTCTCTAAGTCGATTTCTTTCTCCCTTTCTCTCTCTCTCTCGGTTCTTTGTTATTTATATATAACAAGTTAACAACTATAACGTGTTGAGCGCCTTCCGGAGAATATATGAAAGAAGAGGAGGACGTTGAAAGAAGAGAAAGAAACAAAGAAAAGGGTTTGTTGGCCTCTGTCACAAGTAACTGCAGGTCTGAGGAGGCGTGGGAAAAGGAGGTGGGTCCTATACCTTGAACCAATTATGATGATGTCACTCTCATGTCATTATGACGTGGGCACCATCTCTTTCATCCCAAGTCAAGATACAAATGGGTTCCTCCGGTGGTGGTAGCAGATCCAGCCATTCATTCTATTCATAAAATTGGGCTGAAAAAATAAGAGATGCCGATGCTGTAAACCAACCGATTGGATCATGAAGCGTGGGCGTTTTTCTGAAAAACGGTACCATGTCAGATCCACGTAGGCGATTCCACAAACAACCGCCTATATGAATGTTTGGCTCAAGCATTTTTAAAATCACCTTACCAACTGTTATATGAAACGTCATCACTAAACCGTTACCTCTAATGGTTACATGATAGGGCAAAATCACCTTACCAAACAGCATTAGTGTTGCTCATAGCGTAAGTGGTAGAAACACCATCGAAGGTGTTTTTTTTTTTTTTTTTTTTTTTTTTTTTTTTTTTTTTTTATGAAAAACGGGTCTAGCAAGCGTGGGTGTTCTTTTTTTGAAATCGGTCCCAAAAACCCACACTTTCAAACACCATCTAACATGGTGTTTGGAAGTGTGGGTGCTTTTTGGGACCGATTTTCAAGAAAAAACGCCCATGCTTCTAGGACCCATTTTTCACAAAAAAACGCTTTTGCCACGTAGGCAGTGAACAACACTATGTTGTTTGGTAAGGAGATTTTCATCATCGTTTTTCATGTGTGCTGACAGGTAAGCACCACATAAGATACACATCAGTCAACCATTGGGGGAAACATTTCATGCATCGGCGGGGTCCCAATTTTCGAGGCATGCCCGATTTTTTAATAATCGACTGAACCAAACAATGAGATACATGGGCATTTGTTGAAACGCCTATGTGGATCCGACGTGGCACCATTTTTTTGAAAAACGGCTACGGTTCCAAACATCCCCCAAGTTTAAATGATATTGTATATGTTTTGCATCAATACTGCAGATGCAACACTATTTTTTTTCTAAAAACGGTGTTGCTGATGTGTGGGATGGGAGCACCGTTTTCTGAGAAAATGGTGTCTTTTTTTTTTTTGGAGTTATTGTTGCCAGGTAGGACGCTTCCTAGAGCAGCAACAACTTTTTCTATTTGGTACCGATGTTCCAAGAAACATTTTCAGCACCGGTACCCATTATTCAGTGCCACATCACTGCCATTTCACATCCCTGTTTACAGCAACAAGTTGCAGTTCTAGAAAATGCCAAATTTGGTGTTGCTCCAAGCCATGCCTTCCTGATTTTCGAAGTGTGGCTTGGAGCACCATTTTTTATGAAAAAATGATTCCAAATAAATGCCCGTTTCTTAGATCACTTGACATGGCACTAGGGCTGTTCATAACAAGACCCAAACCGACCAACATGAGTCGGTTGGTTTTTCTTCAACACCGATCGGTTTTGGGTTACAAAAAAACATAAACTGAACCGAACCGAACCGACTTAGATATATATTATATATATAATATATTTCAGATATATTATATATATGTATGTATATATTTCAGTTTTAATATATATTTCAGCTTTATTGAGGAAATATACATATTATATATAAAATTTCTGATATATAAAATTTCAGCTTTAATCCATCAAATCATTTTTAATTTCCAGGCATCCAACCTTCGCTTCTTAGACTTGAATCCTTTACCGTTCACTCTGAGAGAATCATTCACAAAACCGGCTCAAACCGACCAGGTCGATTTTACTTAATATAGGGTTGGTTTCAGTTTCATTTCTTGGTAAACCGACCAGGTCGGATCGATTGGAAAAACGCCAATAAACCGACCCAACCCAACCTGTGAACAGCCCTACATGTCACTGATGTGGCACCGTCTTATGGAGCAATGGCAACGATGCACTACCCATCAATGTTTTGTGGGTGTATAGATTGATTTTGTGAAAAATATTCAAATAACAACTGTTTGATGGGTTGCTACATCTAATTTGTATACCTTTCAGGTGGGTTTTCTAAGGAGAGAAAGAAGTGAAACCGAGAAAATGAGAGGTCCTTGTTGGTTGTTGGGACTTGGAATAATCAATGAGCCGGGGTTTCTCTCTAATTAACATAATCTAAAACAAATGACATATCATATCTAAGCATTGCGTCTGCTAGCTTTTTTTTTTATTACATAGATAAAACAGAGATTATTTAGGTATATATTAAGACTTTATAAATCAAGCTGACTAGTTTTTGAACACTGTTGCAGTTGAGATTCATCAATGACTGTGGAAGCTTGCCGGCTTCAAAGAAAAAGGTGGAAGTGGAACTCCTAGGCATGTCATCTGGGTTCATATTCTCAAAGCAGAATGGTTTGACCAACTTTGTTTCTGTCTGGTGTCTGCACTCCAGATTTAAAAAATTCGTACGGTGTGCAAATTTCACTTTGATGGTTGGCATGGCTCCATGTGGTGGGATGTATGTGTGAATTCAGTGGATCTCCCAAGTGTTTCCAGTTTTGTCTTTCATTGGATGGAAATTTTGATGGGTGTTTGCCTGTTTGGTGCGGTGGGTTCTATGAGCAGGCCTGACGACGCTTATCCTTTGTGCTGCTGCTTGAATTGTTGAATGCTTTGCCATTACATGCTACTGGGAAGTGGGAAATCATCATAATAAATACACACTAAAGTGATGTTTGGCATCGATGCCAATTTCCCAGAAATGGGTGCCACATCGGATCCACATCAGTTACAGAAGAATCAATGATGAAAAATTTGTTTGGTTGGCTGATTTTGTTGATTCCTCGGAAATCAGTAGATAATCGTCCCTTAAAATCGGCACTGATGAGGGATTACCATTTTCGCTGATTCCCCGATTTCCCACTGATTCCCGATTTTTTCCGACGATGTGGCATCTGATGCGACCAAGGGAAAAAGTGGTCCAAGGCTTCACGTCTCACTATGAATAGAGATGGCAATTTTCCTATAAAATAGGGGACCCACCCTGCTCTGAATGGGGTGGGTTTTCCTCAATCTTAAATGGGGATGAGTGAGAACGAGGTTTGCATATAATTCCCCGAACCTGCCCTGAAACTGATGGTAAACTAGTAAAATATCCTTAGGTTTAACATTAATTTCTAAAATACCTTTTAAGTTTTCTCCAAATCCTTAAAAATCATAGGACCCCATAATAGGGGGGTGTCCACGGTTCGGTTAACTAAACCATGGCACTTTTTTGTAAACTAAACCGGTGGTACCGGTTTTTTCAATTCTCTAAACTGAAACCAAACTGGTAGCATTGGTTAACCGGTCTGCCGATTTTTGTTTTTGACCGGTTCGGTTCTTCGGCTTTTCGGTTTTTATAATTATAATATATATATATATATAATATTTATAAATAGATCATTATAAATATAATATAAGCATATATTTATATATAATACATAGAAAATATGTGACATATTAAAAATTTATAAAATATACATAAAAATATATATACCGGTCAGTCCGGTTAACCGTCGATTTTTTGTAGGTTAACCGAAAACCGAATCGGTCCTTCAATTTTTTAAAAATCCCAAACCAAAACCAAATTGATCGATTCAGTTAACCGCATGGTTCAGTTCAGTTTTTTGGTTTTTCATGACACTCCTACCCCATTTATCTAAAAACACATCTATCAGAAAACTCCCACGGAACTAAACATATGCCTATCAGGAAACGCCTTTTCATTTTCAAAAGAGGATATCCGCCACTGCAATGGATGGCCGACGGATCCCCTATTCAGAGATGGAGGGCATCTAATGTTTTATTTATTTATTTATTTATCTTGTAGTTTCCTGTTTGTTCTATACAATTCAAGTTTGGAAGCTCAACTACCGGACCCACCATCAAATGTATGCTTTTCTTCTTCAATCTCAAAATCATCCACCGGCATCTCCCCTATTCAGCGATGGTAGAGTGTTTTTTCTTCAATCTATTGTTTAAAAACTCTTCCTTTTTATTGTGATATTCAAGACAAACAAGTTTCAAATTCTTTTGCAAATAACACACATAGTGAGGCATTTTTTTTGTAAGAATAACCAGAATCCATGTGTAGATATTTTTAGGATACACCATTTTTAATAATGTCATAGCAAAGAAGAACCATACTGATAATGATAATTTCAGGTGGAAATTCAGAATTTGCAATACATGGAATAATAATTCCAATGAAAAATGATCATTCTTGAAAATCAATACTAGATAATCTCAAAGCCAATTTCTGAAAAATCGGCTGACATGGAGGAAATGATACCAAACAACCAAAAAAAGCGATATTTGAAAAATCATTGATTCTAATAATCACCAATTTTTGAAAAATCAGGGGTGAGAAATCATCATCAATGGCAAACATCACCTAAGGCTCAATTTGGAAAGAGTACAAATATAACTATTTACAGTGCAACTACATACAAAATAATGCAAAATACAAGCTTTTGCACTCTATACATTTGTATTTGTACTCCTCTCAAACTTAGCCTAAATTTATCTTCTAGTGAATTTTAGGGGTGTTCATAAAAAACAGAATAATCGGAAAACCAAACCGAACTGAATAAATCAAACCAAAAATCCGGTTAAAGAATTGATTTGATTCGGTTTAATTTCAAAATATTAAAAAGAGCAAAGGACCGACCCATATATACATATAATATTACTAGCAGGGACCCGTGCAATGCACGGGATTTATCAAGTGAAATAACCAAAACTTATAACTAAGGAAAGAATAAAATGTTGTTTAAAATAATTAAATATTTATTTTATAGTCATAATTAAATTAATCTAATCCCAAACTTAAGGTTTAAGACTTTTGATTAGGCTTGGATTGATCCTCATCTAGACCCAACCCACCCATGTTGCATGCATTGTAACATTCGTAATTGGACTAAACCAAACCAAGTGCAACCCATGCATTATATCTAGTATTTTATATTTAACTATTTTTAGATAATATTAAAGCCAAAGAAGCTATGAAGGATGGGTTACACCCATTGTGTAGCCCAATGAAAACTTTGATAATGTATTAGTAATTTTTAAGGTTGCCTAGCCTATCCCAACCCACACCTTAAGTGTAATAATATTTGTTTGGATCTACAAGCTTGCCCGTGTTAATTATAAAATTATGGTTTTTTACAAATTAAAATTTTTATTTAAATCTATTCTAGTCTAAAAAGTATATAACATTTCTATATATTTTAATATAAAATTTGTTATCTAAATATTATATAATAATATTTACCATATATGCATGTAATTTCTAAGTTGACCTTATTAGGGGTTGCTTAACTTGGGCCCTATTTGTCAGGGCCGTCATTGGACTCCGAAAGTTCAGTACCTAATTAAACTTCGAATCCTATTATCCAAGATTTGAATGTTAGAACTTGCATCTAGTTAATAATTTGATTGGATGTGGATTTAACCACATCCAATTTTATTTAAATCTACGTCTAACAAAAAATTATTATTTCGTATATTTAACTCAAAAGTTACTTGAGCATGAAAATTTATAGATCTAATCGGGTTAGGCTAAGTTATAAATGATTTGTTACTTTTTATTATTAATTTTAATTATCCTATCAATACAAATTTTTATTAATTTCTTAATTTTTAATAGTTGTTAGATAAAAGTTACTAAAATTTAATATTTTTTATTAACTTTAGATAAAAGCTAGACCTACCACCTACAATATGTGTAGGCTTGGTGTAGATCTGAGCTAGACCTAGTTTGGAAGAAAATATTTGCTTGAGCCCAAGGTCGACTAAGTTATAAATGGTCATCCCTAAGTAGAAGGAGTCTTAGGAGTCTTATGACATTATTTTAATTATTTTTTATAATTTTATATGGAATACAAATGGTTTATTTTATTATTTTTCATCATATTTTATTTTTTATTATTAATTTTAATTATCCTATTAATATTAGTTATATTTAAATAGAATTAAATTGTACTTTAGTTTTTTAATTTATGAACTACTACTACTACTACTACTACTAGTACTAATAATAATAATAATAATCAAATTATTATTATTATTATTATTATTACTATTATTATTGAATATCGTATATCACACGTTATAAGTTTCTAGATGAACTAGAACTGTTTCCGAAAATGGGTCAACACAAACCCATTTAACTTGTCTCCTTCGTCTAAGTGATAAAAAGGGTTCTACATTTTAAATCATTTTTATATCATTTTTGTATTTAAATATCTTTTTATTAGTATTTATTAAATTTGATTTTTAAGTGGAACTAAAATGCTTTTCATTTTTTTAAGTTTTATTAATAATTTTTAGTTTTAAGTGAATGTTTAGTGGATTTTTAAATTAATAACTTTTAAAATAATATTTTTATTTTTATTGTTTTATGTTTTATTACTTAACCTCAATCTATTTATATTATTTGACTTATTAATATTTTACTCTATTATATTGTATACTATTCCCTCTCGTTCTCTCTACAATACTGTACAACTTTATTTATCCAATCAAAATAGACAATGTTTACTTTATATATTTTTAAAACCAAACAAAATAGAAAAGAAATGCAAAAATGGACAAAATAGATAAATAGCTTCTCTCAAAGGATAAACATGTTGACATGCCCTAGCTCGAACTCCTAAAGCCCCACCTAGTCCAACTATCAAATGTCATTGGTCATTTCTCCTTTCCCTCTTTCCCAACCAAAAGCCCAAAACCTTAACTCCTCACTCTCAACTTTTAAAATGAACAAAAAATCTCACTTTGTTCCATGTTCCACCTCCATCTCCATTTGTCCCCTCTAATCTCTTTTGACCTCTTGTTCTTTGCCTCTCTATACTCAAGGTTTCTACATTGTTGCATGGTCACACCAGTCACCACGTTATTGCCTCGCCACTATCAAATGTCGATGAAAATCTAGCACAACAATTCAACATCAATGATCTAGAAAGACCACTATCTTTTGCTTTTGCTCTTTGTTTTGCTTTTTTTTTTTTTTAACTTTTACACATTTTTTTATTGTATAATCCATTTTGTTGCTATATATTCTTCGATGTTTATGGAGATGCCAAGAGGAGAAGCATCTGTGTGTTTAACAATTTGAAAATTATAGGTTTTGTATAATAGAAATGAAAATTATACTTCAATTAAAAAACAAAAAAAAATCAAAATGCAGTTAACTACTTAGCCAACCAATTAACTGATTGCTTTAGTTCAGTTTTGATTCATCTTTTTTAAAAATTGAATGGTTCGGTTTGGAGGAGAGCGGAATTTTATAAAGAGTTGCATAAAGGGATGCTTATTAGTACTCCTCACATGTTGAATTATTTGTCCTTCCAAACAAAGGTTGTGTTTGGTGTGGTTGTTTTAACTTTTAATATTTAGAGTTCAAATACTGTTTATACCAATGTTTTAAGACTTAAGTAGGACCAAACTATCGATCAATCAACTAGTCAACCTAGGAATTAGAAAGCATTGGGATGTAGTAACAAGTAAATGGCCCAAAGAAAGCATAAAATCCAAGTTTTTAGCATGAATGTGATGCAAATGTCTATGCCATAAATGCCACACATTATTACAAGAAAGAGAAGGAAAAATATGAGTAGTAGATAGTAAACAAGAAACCAAAGAAGAACTCTTGTCCTTGAATTCCAAAGCACATAGACACCCAAGCCTATACCCCTTCCTCTTTAGCTCCCTAGTATGTTGGTCATGGAAAAAACAACCATCACAATAGAGAATACAAATCAAATTATTAGTGAATTTAGGAATAAAAAGAGTTTTTGGGAAGATGAAAGAGAGTAGATTGATAAGTGGACAAAAACAAATCATCACAACTACAAATTGGAAGGGTTACACCATTACTAGTAACAATTTGATTATTAGAAGCGCAAGGTTTAGGAGACTGGCCAAAGGAAGCCATAGTCATGCGATTTAAGGATTCAAAGTCAATGATGCACATATTAAATGGAAAATAACATAAGCATACTTACCAAGTAAAGCAATAGTAAAAAAAGTACAAGAAATAGCCAAGGATTTGAGTTAGCGAATCTTATCTTCAGTCAATGAATCTTGAGAGTTTCCTTGGGAGTTGAAATGAAGGAAGAAGAAATATAAAATGGTTCATCTAAAGCCTGAAAGGCTTTTGTTGTCCTTTCTTAGGAGGTTGAGTTGGACATTCAATAATAATATGCTCCTGTTGTTTGTGTAGTCTAGCAAAAAGAAATAAGAAAAGAAGATGAAAAGGGGAAGAAGAGGAAGAAGAAAAGAGAAGGTAAAGTTCTATTCAAAAAGGTTCACTAACTGGCGGCACATAATTTAGTATTTATACTTAGGGTGACAGCATACAATAAAATGATAAGGAAAAGACAAAAATACCCTTATATCAATACATAACATGTTTAAACACTCCCCCTTAAAGTTAGAGCATATATGTCAATCATGCCCAACTTGTCACACAATTCATTTTGCCGTAACTAGTGAAGACCTTTCATAAGAACATCTACTAATTGTTCCTTGGAACTGATTTAAGGAGTATACACTTCTCCCTTCTCAAGTTTTTCTCTTATAAAGTACTTGTCAGGTTCAATATGTTTGGTCCTATCATGAAGAACTAGGTTGACAACAATATTGATGGCTGTCTTGTCATAGTAAAGGGGCATTGGACTATCAACATAGAAGCCCAATTCACCAATCAAATTTTTTTGAACCAAACCACTTTTGCAACCCCATGAACCATAGTTCTATACTCAGCCTCAGCAACTGGATTCGACCACTACACTTTGTTTTTTGCTTATCCAAGTGACCAAGTTTCTACCAACAAAGGTGCAATATCCACTAGTAGACTTCCTATCATCAATTGCACTAGCCCAATTTGCATCTGTGTAAACTTCTACTTTCATATAACCATACTTTTTGAACAAAATTCCAATCCCTGGATACTTCTTTAGATATCTTAGGACTCTCTACTACCTCCAAATGGAAAGTCCTTGGAGAATGCATAAACTGATTGAGAACACCAACAACATATGTTATATCTGGTTAAGTCATTGACAAATAGAAGAGCCTTCGTACTAACATTTGAAATTTCTTGACATCTATCACAAGTTCTCTAGTACAATCACCAAGTTTATGATTTTCATCAATAGGAGAATCTGCAAGCTCTACTTCCAACTTCCATGTACCTTGTAAGAGATCTAGGACATATTTCCTTTGAAAAATAAAGATGTCATTTTGAGAACATGCAACTTTAATTCTAAGGAAATAACATAACTATCCTAGGTCCTTAACTTTAAATTGCATAGTAAGGGATTTCTTTACTTTCTGTATTTCCGAGTCCTAGTTCCCTATAATAACTATGCCATCTACAGGCACAATTAGAACCATAACCTTCTCTTGGATTCTTTTACAAATAGAATATGATCAGACTGACATTGCTTGAACTCGATTTGTTGAAGAGCCAAAGTGAAATATACTAAACCAGGCCCTAGGGGATTGCTTCAATCCATATAGAGATATTTCAATTTGCAAGCTTTTCCTTCACACCCTTGTGTTATAAACCTAGGAAGTTGAATCATATACACTTTCTTTTAGATCCCCATTTAGGAAAGCATTTTTTTATGTCCAATTGATGAAGTTCCCAATCAAAGTTAAAAACCAAAGATAATATGATCCAGATAGCATTCATTTTAGCAACTGGGGCAAAGGTTTCTACATAATTGACCCCATATACCTGTGTACCCTTTTGCAACCAACCTAGCCTTATACATCTCAATAGTCCCATCAACTTTGTGTTTCACTGTGAATACCCACTTACACTCCACTAGTTCTTTGCCTTTAGGAAGATCCACCAACTCTCAAGTTTTATTTTTGTGTAGAGCACAAATTTCCTCTTTCATTGCATCTATTCATTCAGGGATAGACAAGGGTTCTACAACACTTTTGGGAATGGAGATACAATCAATGGCAATAAAAAAACACGAAATGAGGTTGAGATGTTTTCATAAGATAGAAATGAGCAATAAGATGTTTAGTAGTACATGGTCTAACACTCTTTCTGTGATCGATTGGGACATCAAGACCATTAGTAGAATCATCAATAGCAATTGGTTTAGTAATATCAAGGGGAACAAGGATACTTGGATCTGCCTCTAAGGAGTCAAATGATGTTGGATGCATAGTTTTTAGTTGCTCCACACCCTTTGAACTCAGTTGTCCCTTATGGAGTCTTAAGAAAACACAAAATGGGATGGAGTCCAGAATGAATAGGAGTGACACTTGGGGAACATGCCTCTCCTCCTACACCCTATTCTCCTCCTAAGGAGATGCCTGAAAGAAAGTATCAAACTAAAAAAATGAGACATCCATTAATACAAAGAACTTGAAAGAGACAAGATCAATGCATTTGTAACCTTTTTGGGAAAATAGGTAACCCAAAAAAGAATGTATGGGATAAACTTGGGGTCCAACTTACCTCAACTTGGGGACAAATCATAAACAAAACAATTATAGCCAAACACACACACACACACACATGGGAATAGAAAACAGAGAGGATTGAGGAAACAACATTTGATGTAGGACCTTGTATTGCAAGAGGCGAGAGGGCCTGCAGTTAATAACATACACCGTAGTCATCACAGTGTAAACCCAGAACCGCTTGGAAACATTCATATGTAGCACCATACTACGAGCAACTTGAAGAAGACGTTGGTTATTCCTTTCTACAACACTTTATTGTGGTGTTTTGGCACAAAAGCTTCACTGAAAAGATCCATTAGATTTAAAGAAGTCAACTAGATCAAGATGAAAATATTCTTTCGCATTATCTGATTGGAAAGTTTGTATCTCAACATTTAATTGGGTAAAAATCATGCGATGAAATTCCTTAAATTACATTAATTACTCAAATTTTAAAACAAATAAGTTTACAATTACAATTAATAACTTTAAAATAATTAATAAGGTCTTAAAAATACATTTTAGTGAAATTAAGTAATTTAACATATGGTATGTACTAAGACATTTAACCAAGTATATACTATTGAAGGGGTTGGGGGAGAGAGGGTGAGGAGGGATGGGAGGGAGTGGTTGAATTCTTGGAGAGAGAAAGAGAGTGAGAGAAGAGAGATTGTTTTAAAATCTTAGTTTGCTTTTGTTCTAAGGAATTCAATTCAGACGTTAAAGAGATATAGATAAAAAGGTTCAGTTTGGCCCAAAAATTCTAGGCTTGGTCCTAAGTTTTGTGTTTAGACTTGGTTTGGGCCTATCCCTACAAATTTTTAGCCCAAGATTTGGCCCAATACTATAGCTCGGGTTGGGTCTGACTCAGTTTGGGATTGGGAGGAATCAGTTTTGACCCGATAAGAATCAAAACAATATATCAAGAACCAGAACCCACCCAATCGATTTGGGTTCATTGGGTCACCCATTGGTAGCCCTAGAGAGAGAGAGAGAGAGAAAGAGGGGTAATAAATGAAAATTAAAGAGAGTAATAACAAATTTGTGCCAATATCATAATTACATTTTGATGGCACTCTTGTAATTACATGAAAACTCAATGTCATATGTACAACTAAAAAAGAGGCAATGATTGATTTCAATGGAATTCTTGTAATTAGTAAAAATTTAAGGTGATAAATAATGGCATTCTTGTAATTACAAGAAAATTGAATGTCATAAGCACAATTAAAAAGAGGTAATAATTGCTTTCAATGGCACTCTTGTAATTAGTAAAACATTCAAGATGACAAATAATGAATTCTTGTAATTAGTGAAGAACTTAAGGTGAAAATAATGACACTATTCTAATTAGCAAATACTCATGAACATCCACGTGCACCACCAGTGCCAAAACAATAAAATATTTCACACGAGCTCATAGAACATTCACATGCTAAGAATCCATTTGAAGTTAAATGGGTGCTAGTTACCTATTTTGCTTTTAGTATATATATGATTATACAATGAAGAGTTTGTTTAGAAAGAGTCAATGGTGTTTCATTATTAAGTGAGATGATTAGTTAGTTTTAGGACCCTTTAACCATTGTTTTGATTAGATCAAACCAACCCATTGAACCAATAGGATTACAGGGGGCCCAATGCAATGGCAACCAGGACTAAGTTTGGCACTTTTCTAAAGCTAAACCTATAAAAGCCAGAACTGGATTTAAATACATATCAATGTCTTGTTTGGTTTTGAGAACCTTTTCTATACCTAATTTCTAATTTTAATGAGTTAGTGTCATCATCCCCGTCTATGATCTCTTAACACATCATCATTACAATAGGCTTGGAATAGTCATCACATCCTATATCATCAATTTTATTATCAAAATGGGTGTATGGTCGTTAATGTCTTAATGAGGAGCCGACAAATGGAATCTTCTTCAGCTATGTGGTTGTATCTCCTTGTTGTATATGGTATCCCGCATACTATTGGCATGAAATGTGTGAAGGGCTTAGCTCCTTTTATAATTGCTACTAAAGATCGAAATATTTATGATAATATCATCATATAAGGACAAAAAGTAATAATTAACTTTTTTTATAATCGCTATTAAAGATCTAAATATTTATGATAATACCATTGCATAGAACAAAAAGTAATCATGACAATTAAAATATGTGTTTTATATTTGATTTTAAACATTCACGTATTTATAGTTATGCCATTATTTAAACATTCAACTATTTATGATCATGCCATTAAAACTGACATGGAGGCCAAACCATTTTTGCTTTTGGGTCACAGGTATATATGTATATATGTTAGATGTGTATAGTTATGAGGTATGTATTAACATGTATTTATCAACAAAAATTGTATTATCATTTTATGTTAAATTTTATTTTTAATTCATATTTTAATTTTTTTTATTTATAAAAATGCTAAAAACTGCAATTTTAGGGCAATAGCTATGGCCTAAAATCGAAGTACAAAGTTATGGCCTTTGGAAGTTTGCATACACATTTAGTGTGCAACCCGCAACTTGGTCACAGGTCAAATGGGTCAACAGTCCAACTACCCTTATATAGTTTTTTACTAGGTCAATAGATTTTAACCAAAATGGTAAGGTTTTATTAAAATTAGACCTGGTCAATGGTCCAACCGCCCTTAGAATGTTTTTGATCAGGTCAACAATTTTCAACCAAATGGTAGGGCTTTACTAAAACTAGACCCGGAATCATGTATAGGTGATGGTTTGAACAATTCAACTGATTGGGTCAACGACAGGTTAAAAATAGGTTAAATTTCTTAAGCTACCCTTACTATTTAGCTAATTGACTTACTCTACCCTTATTGTTTCATATTGTCTTAGAGTACCTCTAAGCTTTTTGACAATTGACTAGCTTTATCCTTGCCATTAGCATCCATTAATGTTCCATCAAAATTCATACACATGTGACACCACATGATGTATACAATTTTTTAAAACCCAATATTACCCCTCCGTCCCTCTTTTGTAAATCAAGTAAGAATCACCACCCGTGAATGGGATCCCACATAACGAGAGATCCGTGCAGTGGTGCAACTCCAATTCCTGCAATGTTGGGTACTCGTCGGCGATACTCGCCAACCCAGTCTTAGTGGCACATATTAGAACAAGCTTCTGAAGATTAGGGCATCCACGGGCAATAGCTCGTAGTCCTCAATCAATTGAAGTCTAAGAAGGAGAACTCCGTATCTCAAAGATCATCTAGGAAGAAAATCCAGACTCCCACTTTAATCCTAACTGCTCAAAGCAAGGCTGCTTGTGGTATTACCGACGTATTACCTTATCAAGAAGGTTCTAGACAACAACTTTATGGGTAGAGCCATTACTGACCTTAACAAAGGCAAGCCATGGGAGCTTCAATCCTGACTGCTCAAAGCAAGGCTGCTTGTGGTATTACCGACGTATTACCTTATCAAGAAGGTTCTAGACAACAACTTTATGGGTAGAGCCATTACTGACCTTAACAAAGGCAAGCCATGAGAGCTTCTTGGTATAATACATCATCTTCTATTACCCATCAAGCTCTAGTACTTGTATAAAGAAAACTTCACACTGATTCTATTACCCATCAAGCTCTAGCCATAATAGTGCTGAGCAAAACTTGAAACTCTTGCAGAGATTGGACAGTTTTGTGTGTATAGGTGTCTCCGATCTGTCTTGAGAGTGATTGGTTTAAGGTCTTATCACCAATAACTTTGACAAGGCTCTTAGATATCTATACTAACAAAAGGTTTAAGTTGATAAACACCTTTTGTATGCATAACCGTGTCATAGTAGTTTGGATTGAGAGAGAACTATGCAATTGATCAATCACTGTGGGGGATTGCTGGATTTTAATCTTATAAGAGATTAAATCCAATGGGTTTGATTGGTCAATTACATGAGAAATTGCACATGCACACTTGATTGAAAAGTTAGTTTTTCTCTTACAAAACCCAATTTTGAACTTGTTCCACATTGGAAAAATTATAAGCTTTGTTTTCAGTATTTTAATAGGAGTTGATTTACACTCCTTAGAAATAGTAGAGGAGAGTATGGGGGTTTGATACCGCGCAACGCGCGCACACATGTGTGTGCGGCGCAATGAGGTGCACTTTGCTCTTACTTCGCTCGCACCCGCATGGCTCGCGAAGGGCGGCTTTGGTTTTGGTGCGATGCTGACCGTTGATCACCATTGATGAGATCAACGGTCACGATTCGATCGGGTGTGATCAAGAGGCACAATTCAAAGTTAATAGTCATTAATTGTTAACTACTTTTTAAACAATCACAATGTATGAAATTGTGACTGTTCAAGGTGCCTTCTTTAAACCAACATCTACCTTTTCTTCATACCTCTTCATAAACTATTTAAGGAGCATGAATCAGACTTCAAAAACACACAATTTCAAAATCCACTTTCTCTCTCTCTCTCTCAATCTGGTCTGCTACAGTCTCACAGAAGGTTTTTTCGGAGATTCTTCAACTTTGCTGGTTGCAGATTCTCACCCAAGGCTCTGTTGTATCCTGTGAACGGATTTGCCTGTAACCCAACAGCAAATTCGGTGAAATTGAGTGGGAGCAAATAACGTTCTAAAGACAGTGTCTTCAGACGCACCTCAGAGCTTCTCCTCCAAAGTTACAGTGGCCCCATTTTCCAACAGTTTTCAAAATCGGATTAGAAAAACAGGGAACTTGTTAGGTGATTGGTTCCGTTTTTTCTCAAAATCAGATTTTTCCCAAAAACTATTGATTTTGGTTAGCAAACCACTGACACAAGCTTATTTTTTATTTTTTTTAATTTTTTTTTTAATTCTTATTTTTTGTCAAAACAGGCTCGTTCGAACTGTCAAACCGTTCGACCCAGACTGGACCCCTGACCAGTTCGTTCTCTAGGTTGGTTTTAAAAACCTTAGTTAGGAGAATCAAGTCAAACCTTTTTGGTTGTATTTGGTTTGAAGGAAAAGATAGGAAAAGGGAGAGAAACCAATAATGCAATTGATACGTCTCCTCTTGGAATCGCGATGGACAAAATAAGCTTTCCCATTAGGTGCTGACAGCAACCACTCGACCTGGGTTCAAATATCAAGTAGACTGGGATGTAGTACCCTTTTCAAAATAAGAAGATTAAGGCAATGTGGGCAACACTAGAGGTGAAAGAAAGGGAGTTGGAGATTTATTGTGAACATAGTAATAATGAAAAAAAATGAAATATTAAATTTTTACATAGTAAATTAGCAATGAAAAAATATTAAATTTTTTCACAATTGACCCACTCAAGTAAAATAGTAGGGATCATATTTTTTTTGGTAGTAAGGGATCAAATAATGATATCCATGTGTCAGACCTATTTAAAATCTAAAACTGAGATAATGAGAAGTGAAGTGACTCTTATACTCTCATACTTTCTCCAATACGTCAACGAATAAGCATTCCCCTTGAAAACTAAAGGGGGTCATTCAAACCATGAGGCCTGGAGCAAGTTGCTCGATTGTTGAGGGGGAAATCGGGATGAAACACACTTGAGGTCTCTGTTGCTATTTTACAAATTATAACCCCTAGTTTTTTTATGTAAACCATCTAACTGTTGTTATGTCAGGAACAATGTTTTCTTTACTCTCTTTCTTTTTACATCTTAAATCACTATATGTTTGAGAATATCAGAAAAGTTTAGGAAAAGGATGAATCATTTGTGAAATATACTTATTTATCTTAATTTTTTTTTGTTTTAATTACACAAATGTTATGACTAAATTGATGTTATGATAATGCATACCCCCACTGATCCATCACTTATAGTGTGAGAGAATTATGAAGATGAATATAATATCGCTTATGATGAACAATCCAAGTTCCACCCCTGGCCTTTTGCTCTTACTAGGTATTTAGATGGAATAGTAAACCTCAACTATAGATGAGTACTCAACCCCAAACTCACAAAATTTATCCTTGGGGATGAAAATATGGAAATTGGAGAACTCAACCCCAAACTAACAAAACACGCCCCTTTATTATAGCCGGAAAGCAGGGAGAAAGGAGAGAGAGTTAAAGGAGAAAGCACCGAAAGGGGGAATAGAGAAAGGAAAAGCTATCTAACATTGCCGGTTTTATTTTAATATGTAGTAATAGATGCCACCTTAATATTATGCCATAATATGTTAATTAATTGATTGATAAATCCAAAGGGTAGTGCTAATGTTGGCTGATTGACCAAGCTGATCCCGGCCCCTGTCCCAACCCAACTCGATCATGTATATCAAATTTCAGTTTGGGCCGGGTCTAAGTTGGACATATCAGACTTAACCTTTGGCTTGGTCTTGAGGTCCAATTCATAATTGGGCCTAGATTGACCTTAAACCCGGCCAACGGGCCAAGTCTGCCCGATTTGTACTCGAAAAGAGTAAGGTTGATTAAGTATGTATTTGGTTCCGTTTACGTTTATTGAATAAATGCTGCCACATAGGCACCCCGTCAGCAAAGGTCTCATTAATTGCATTCATACATATCAATGTTTGTAATTTCTGTGCGCCTCTCCCGTTTCAGGAAGCTTCATTTTGGAGCTTCCTAAAACAGGTAGATATTTATTAGTACTTTTTTTATGTGGTGCCTAATGGTGCCTATGTGTCATAAATGCCCTTTTTAATTGCTTTTCTCAGTTTTACAACCACACAAGTATAAAATATTTACTTAATAAACATAAACAAAACTAAACACCCTCTAAATTGTTACCTTTGACATAACGTGATAGGAGAAGAGTATTGAATAGAGTTGATAAATCATTGGAGAGAAATTAAATATGCATGCAAAAGGCTAGAGTCAGCTCTAGCCATCACTTGGATTGCAGAATTCAAACACAATAAAACACCTCGTAGCCACCATTCATATTTGAGTGATATGCACTCACGCTGCGGTATTGTTAACGGTTCCAAGTCAACTTCTAGAAAACTTGAGTTGTGGATCCACTACTATAGTGAAGATGAAGGCCCAAAACATATTTGCTTTGCACTGATGATGACGATGATGATGATTCCCACCTAATAAATAATAATGTGGTCAACTAAGATGATTCCCTTGGCCTACCTTGTTTCTGCCGTTTGTAGAGCTGATAGTGCTGTTTCAAACTATCCATGGGATAGGGCCTTTTGAATCATTATTTGATTTCTATTTCTATAGTTGCCCTTAAAAATTAAAATGGCCTTATATCATTGTGGGGACATAGCTAGAGCTTTATTGCTTATTGTGGAATTTCCTATTATCATTTAAGATCTATTTCTTTGTTAAACCATCTGATTAAGGAGGGTGTTTGGTATTGATGTGTTCCTCTACCATTGCATTTTCATTATCAATTTTTCAGCAACATTAGATAAACGCCATTTTTCTTGGTTCCCATTTATGCAAAAGTACCAATCAAACAGTGGTGCATACATAGATTTCTGTGCATGGGGAGATTATCATAAAGACCGTTTTGGAAATTCCATAATCAGGGTTCGGTGGGTTGTTGCTATAATGCCCCCTGAGATGGATGTACCACTTGAGAACAGAGAAAAATTAGAAATGAACATTTCTGAGATGATGTTCTAATTTCAGCTAGCAAATCGTTTAAATGAAAGAACTGCAAGTCTGGAACAATTTAATGTTTATACCATAGCTACCTAGTTCTTTGGCTCTGTTAGTTTGAATTCGGGTTCCAATTTTTTATATTTCGTTTTGGTAATTCAATTAGAGATTGAATTAGCAAATTAATCTCTGAAGTTTAAAGATAGAACATTCAAAATGCAGACAACCGTGCTTTCAATCCCTAGTCAAACCATCATTCTACCAAACACACTTATGGATGAAAAATCAAGGAAGCATTTCTGATCATGCTCAAAAGAAAGGCCCCAATGCCTAACACCATCTAATAGACTCACTGACTGACGACCAAAGTGATGATGCTGACATGTAAGCAACTAGAAGCAAAGAACGTATAGCCTGGATTGAATGGACAACTGAAGACTTTAGCCTAAGAAAATCTCCCAGCCTGTATAAAATCACTTATTTAATACATGGGTCATGTAGTTGTTTTCACCTACCCCATTTATGCATGCGCAATCCTAGTCTGAGGCCACCAGTTGGGTGGATCATAAACCCGGACTCCAGACCTAACAGTATACAACAAGTGGCTGAAAGGTTTTTGAAGGCCCATGAACACAAAGAAAAAGAAAAAGAAATAAGGTGAACATTCGGTTTATTCGATTAAAAATAAAATTGAATATATTAAATTATAGAAAAATTGAAATAACTAAAACCAAAAATTTTGGTTTGGTTCAGTTATTTTGGTTTAAACTGAATTTTATTAATATTATGAAACCAAATTTCATTATTATATATTATATATTGTATTATATAATAATATTATATATTACATATTATATAACAAAATTTGATTTTGGTTCAATATTTCGGTTTGAACTGAATAATATTCACACCTAGGAGTAAACCGTACACTTGATTATGAGATCTGGAAATTGTGTTGTTTGACCAACAACAAAACCTTCTCTATTTAGACATTGTGAGCCTCAAGCCTTCCTTAAGGCAGAGGCTGCACAAAGGGATGCGCCTACAACTCCAGGTGTAATGGAGTTTCATTCCCTGCCATTGCCTGATGATCATTCTAGCAGGAGTCGGTCCCTGCAAGTTCCTGCATGCAAAGGAGAATTTCAAAATCACACAAAAGTCTTACAAAGTTGGATTAACTCAAATTGATATGCTATTAAGTTATGCAATGCCATAAGAAAAAAAAAACTGAAAATAAGCTTAATCATAAAGCTTGTTATAGAGGAAGAGAAAATTCCAGGTACTAATTAAATAGTTTTAATTATATAAGAAAGTGGACCACATGGATACTTGTGGTTGTGGGCAAGGTACACCGTATATAGAGGTGTCTTTTACCCAATAATTGAGGCTACTCGCCAAAAAATCCAAACCAAACAATATTGATCATATTTCATGTCAGAAGAAGATTTAAAAGGAAACAAAAAAAAAAAAAATCCATCAAATGAATTATTTTTGCAAGTTCGATATGAACTTATCATTTTTGCCCATCATGTTGCCCCACTAAGGTACATTCTGTAATAAGAGCAATTGGCCAAAAGAGGGGTAAAAATGAATTGGGATCACGGCCAACGAAACATGTAACGACACCCTCAAAACCTCACCATGAGACTATGTAACCCATCATAAAAATGGGGCCTATCATGTATGAGATGTGCGGTGTCAGATCATGTTGGGAGGGTATCGGAACATATTTTGTGGGAGGTGATCTGGACTGGGTAAAAAGTGCATGTTGTATTAATGTAAATCAAAAGTATAAAGAGAGTACAAATATATGGGTATATGGCAATTCATAATTGCCTAAAATCAAGTCCAAATACATTTTTCCCTTGTGCTTGTGACCTGGCCAATCTTCAACACTCCCAACTTGCCAAGGAGATAATGTGATTGCCTTAAATCAAGTCCAATCTCATGAATTGGGTGCAGTCTATCTCAATGTATTCGGTTTGTTCATAGAAAAATAGGAGTTTTTACTGTTCAGTCTACCCCCAGAAATCTTAGCTCCACCATACAATTGGGGTAGGTGTCAATTCACAGGTGGATATAAATGTTATAAGTGGAGGTGTTTATAATTTTGAATTGTTATAGGTCTGCAGTTGAATTCAAAATTCTGAGGTGGAGTGCAGTCAACTTATCCCTAAAAAATATTGGATTTGAAATTATGTGTAAGGCTGCTTTATTGTCATGGTACAGTAAAGCTGGCTATGGGTGATTGATCCCCATCTTTAAGTGTAAGAGCTATTGTACTTCACAACATATCCATTGACCTTATCTAGCTTCTACTAAAGATCACGAATTTCTTGGTAAAAATGTGAGTGGGCTAATGTATGGTAGAAATATATGTCATTTGTATGATGCCCACTTGCAATCTCACGAACCAGGTGCAATCTATCTCAATGTACTATCAGTTCATTCATAAAAAAATTTGGGTTTGAATTTATGTGCAAGGTTGCCTTATTGTCATGGTATATAGTAAAGCTGGCTATGGGTGATTGATCCTCATCTTTAAGTATAAGAGCTATTCTTGACAACATATTTTTCACCATTGACCTTATGTAGGCTCTACTAAAGATCATGAACTTATGTGTCATTACAATATGCCCAATCTGAATCACAAGATGTCTTGAATTTAATTGAACTTGAGATTGATTGTAAGACTACTTGTCCTATTATCTTCTTTAAGTAGTTCATCACTCTATACTTCCTTCATGTGTGGTATGGGTGGCTTATCCATGAATTGGATCAAGATCCATCTTTGTGAAGATGAATTTGGTACAAGTTTTCCTTCATGAGCACTCTTGTGCTTCTGCAATCTACCAGTAATGACCTAAGGAAACTTATGTCTTCAAGTATCTGAAAAGTATATTTTCTTTGAGAAAGATAAATTCCATGTTGAGAACATGGCATCTTTATGATATGCCAAGGAAGTATTTTAGATTTCCAAAATCTTCCAACTTAAAATGCTTCTTGAGAATTTGCTTGATCCCATTGACTTCTTCAAGATCATTTCTTGTTACAATGATCTCATCAATGTAAACTAAGACATCTATTTTATTCTCATCTTAGGATTGGACAAACAAAGAGTAATATGCCTTTGACTGATCATAGTTAGCTTCTCTAAGAGTGGTTTACAATTTTACAGACCACTTGCAACACTACAAGAAAAGGCCTTTAGACCACCACCTTAGAGGTGGTCTTCAGTCCATTATCTAATTGGTTGCTAGCTTAGGTAAAGACCGCTGGCTCAAATAACGAAGACCACCACATTTGGTTGCTGGTCTGAGGCGGTTTAAACATCTCTAACGCAAATGGTATGTCAGAACTTCGCCAAACATTGGGTGACCCTTTTAGTTGGTGTTCCGAACCACCGCCTTAGATATTGTAGGGCGCCACCTTTGGTTTCGCCAAACATTACATGACCCTATTATACGGTGTTCCAAATGCTGTTTGGGCCGTCTCATTAGTTCCTTTTAGTAGCGATCTTAACAACCACAGGCTTAAGTCCATTTTTCTATTTCTTATATCAGGTTAATTTCAACCTTTTCTCTATACCTTTTGTACCTTCACTTGTATTGATTTATCACTTTATTACCTTATTAATGCAAATCCAATGACAATTTATACATAAAAACTTAAACAACTTGCCTCCTTTAGTCTATATATAGACTTGTTGAGCTTGCATATCTATGTTTCCTCCTTTCATCCAAATTTAGTTAATGAAGAATCAACCTTGAATAGTAGTAAGTGCAAAGATTTCAATGTTTCAATGTAGTCTAGTCCTTCCTTCTAGTTAAATGATTTTGCAATTAGACAAATCTTGTAACGCTCAATTGAGCAATTTGTGTTATGCCACTTAATCCCCTAGAATTACATTTACTTGTATTAAGTTCCTTGCATAATAACATGTCATATAGAATTGAATTTACCCTAGATTTTTCTAGCGGGTTTAAGTATACATGAGGCACCCCTTCTATTTCATAAGTTTATAGTTTAGAGTGCATATTAACTTATTTTAAAGAATGAGGGAATGAAATAGAAGCTAGGGTTTTGGCCCTAGGTGGGTTTGGTACCTAACTCCTTCCATACTTTTACCTTAATCCTGAACCTAGTTATTTTTAAAGTTATTTAGGGAATTCTTGAGACCAAAAGTTCATTGTTTTCTTAGACAAAAGGGTTTTCAAAATTTCCCCCACTTCATATTTCTCTATTCTCCTCTTTTTCTTAACTTTGCACACAAAAATTAGGTGATAACTCCCACTCCCTTCCTATGGTCCCACGGGCCGGCTACCATATGTTAACTCAACTCATAAAGTTCATGAATTGACTCTTTGTTTCCATATAGATGATCCCTTAAACCTAGAGGCTTTTCATAATTTATCTTTTTGACCAAGAAGGACTCCAAACCAATCAAGACTTAGAGTCTGAGGTTAGATAGTCATATATTCACCTCCTAAGGTCTATATGTAAGGTTTTGAAACAACCCTAAATGGTTAATTGTGTCATTGATGTGCAAATGTGCTAGCTGCTTAATATATTGGCACTTGAGTGAAATTCTTTTATTCCATCATGAACCACTCATCTTGAGTTGATCAATTCTTTGAAATACAAGCAATAATTGATCTACCTTTAATTTTAGTCGCTTGATTCTCAAAATACCTTTAAACTATTATTATGACATCTCCTTTGGTTGTTGATTTCTTTGAGTTAAATAGTTGATCAAAGATTGGAATTGCACAACCTTCTTTCATCTTTCTTCCTCTTGCAACATCTTTGAACCTTAACACTTGTATGTCAAATAATACTTCAAACATTTATAATTACTTAACCCATTTAAGCACATTAGAGGCTATAAGATTCAAACATGATTAGCACAATCTTTATGGTGAATTTGTTATCATTAAAATACATTTGTCTTTCAGACAATAAAAACGAATTTGATTCATGCATCAAACCTAAATCATTACTAGCAAGAAAAATATCATCTACATATAGGACTAAGCAGATGAATTTATTTCCACAGACCTTGATGTATATACATTGGTCAACAATATTCACTAAAAAAACCAAATGAAGAAATTACATGGTGAAGCTTTAAATACCACTAATGGGAGACTTGTTTTATCCCCATATATAGAATGTTTGAAATAGGATTTCCATATGTTCATTCAAAGCCAAATGTATTTGTTTACATTCTCTTTGCTAATAAAACTTATGCTTTTTCATGAGGCATGCTCTTTATAATTATTGTAGGACATCCAATTAATAGATGAAATTGATTATGAGAGATTTAGATAGCCCAGTTTCTTATAAACCTAAAACATCCTAACTATGGGTGAGCCTAGAGCACTCACTCCAAAGGTTATAACATGGATATTTCCCATTGGGTAGAGTGGTGAGATCTTAACCATTAAAGTAGCACTGTGAACTACCATGTGGGTGTGATTTGGGATACACATTGGTATGAACAAATTTGGAGAAAAAATCATGAAAGAATTTATCTTTCGTTGTTAGTTGCATGAATCTTTCTTATGCAAAGTCTTTTCAGTCCTTAGACCTAAGGAGATCTAGGATTATAGGATGGCAATCAATCACTTTGATGTACCACGAGGAAATCTGTTGATGACCTATGACTAAGAGACAAGGTATGTTGGTTGTTTATGAATGGTTCTATGGTTTTGTGAATCTCCAACAAGGAATCTGTACCTTCAAACAAGAGGAGAGTGTTATTGCCAAGTAATTGACTCAAATAAGGACTCTAGCCAGGAGTCCCAGTCGAATTAGGACTTTGGTAAAGGAATCCCGGTAACACTAAGCCTCTTACATAAGTCCCTAAATAACACAAGAATGAATATGAGAGAATCCAAGTTAAACGAAGATTCATAGGGAAGAATCCTAGTTCCACTAGGACTCTAGTATTCGGCTCTCAAATGCCTTTAGAATGAATATAGGAAGAGTCCTTGTATCATTATGACTCTTAGGAAAGTTTCTAGGGCTTATCCTTTAGTATCCTAAATGATCTAGGAATCCCTAACATACCCTAGTGATTGATTGCGAGCAACTACTTAGAAATAGTATTTTAGTAGAGCGATTGATTAAATCCCATATGATGGTGGTTAGTTCAGATAATAACTTATTGTATGGTTTTCAAACTAGATTAGAATATTGTTGTGTAGAGAGATTAAATTGTCTTTTAACTTTGCACAAAGGGGCCAATGTGATAATATACATGACTTAACACTTAATTGAAAATGTGTAGTTAGATTTCTTTACATTTTTAGAAAGTCTTTACAATCTTAACCACATATTAGAAGGATGGAAGATTCCACTCCAAGAGTAGAGAGATAGAATATCTCTTAGAAATATCAGATATCCAAATTGGTATTTGAATCCTTTAGAAATTTAAGGGAGAGTTAACCAAAATTGGATAGGGTAAAAGTTAATGGGTTAGTTGACCAGATTGAGAGATTTCAAGAGCAAGGCCCAATCTATCTAATACCCAATGATTAATGGTAGAATGGGGAACGATGACTGGGAACAACATTATAATTCAAAAGATATCAAATGTAATGGTTTCGGTTTAACCTATAATACACTTTTGTTGATTAACTTGTAGACAACATGACAAACTTCAACCCATTTGCCAAAATCTTGGACAATAACAAACTTATAAGACCCAATTATATTGATTGGAAATGCAATTTGGATCTTGTTCTCATTATGGATAAGATCTACTTCATTTTGAAAGAGAGCATGAAATTTCAAACACTAATGCCCTTAATGAAGATACTAACAAGCATGGGAAATGGTTGGATGCTAACGAGATGGCCAAATGTTACATTCTAGCCTCCATGTCCAATGTCTTA